>NW_009217440.1:122492-186187 GCF_000690835.1 Fulmarus glacialis
AGTGGCAACTGGAAAAAACAGTGGTCGAAACCCATGACTGAACGTATTCCCGAATCCGCACAGTGCGGTAGGGCTTTACTGCTTTCTGTGCAGTGCATCTTTGCAACCTACTCGATTTCCCTCACTCACTTTTCTCCTGCTTTACTCCATCAAGAAGCATCTTTGACTTGGGTGAAAGCAGTGAGAGACTGCAGCGATCCGCACTCTTCTACCCTATGTGCTATTTGCAGCTGAAAGGGAAAAGCTACTTGAGGTGGAAACCTCCTAGCTTGCATTTTGCCACAACGCGCAGCCATGTATTACAGTCAGGGAAGCAGATATTGCAAATGGGGCGCTGATTTATTTCATATCGTGCTCTTGTGAGGCAACCATGGATTGAAGTGGAAGCGCACAAATAGGCCAGCGCCATTAGAGGGCCTTAATAAATATTAATATAAGCGTGTGCTTTCCTGCTAAGAAAGAGTGACTGGTGAGCAGAGTGCATGCTGGCAGCTGTGCACAAATTAAGCTTTTCCATTTGCTGAGCTCATGCGCGGCCACAGAATTACACGGGGAGAGGAGATGCACCAAAGTGGGCAGATGCACCCTTAACGTCATCACACCGAGGAGTCCATCTAGTCTCTATAATTAACATGAGAAGTGTCTTTGGTTTTCATTTTTACTTTTCGATCTTTTTACGAGTCAGGCTTTGTTTGATATTATTTAGTAAACTTTAGGACATGATGATTTGCCAAAGTACATAATTTACACCAAATCTGGCCGTTTTTGCCAGCAAGAGAATACATTATACACAAGTATAAGTAATTATATAGCTTCAAATTTCTTCGTCATATTTTCAACTTCTAGGCTTTAATCACTTAGAAAATAGTGAACAACTTTATTTTTATTTACCAACTTACTTTTCATTCATGATTTATAACAAACTTGCTAAGGATGCAAATTGGATTTCAGTTAAAATGCAGAAAACCTGCATTGTAAAATTGCTTTAGTATTAGTTAAGTAAAGCTACTTTACTTATGCTGGATGCAAGAAATGGTTTTTTTTGTTTTACTAATCCAAGTATACTTGTATTTTAAAATGTTTAAAATGTTATTTCTAGGTAATAAATTCTAGACTGATTATTTTTGGTTAACCTGTCCTTCCAAATGATTAGATCCCAGTTTTCCACACCCGATTCTTTTTCATGTATCAGAACAAGAAAACAAATCTTCCTGGTTTTTTTTTTTCTTCCAACACTCAGTCCTTTTCTTAATCCTGGGTGTGAACTGATTACACTGACTTTCCTGAACTAAATTAACCTAAACTAAATGGATCATTCCACTGAGACAGTAAATGTTTGCAAGGGTGGCAGAATCTGGCAGTATAAAGCAGTATCAAAAGGACATGGATGTACTAGATTTTAATGTTCCGAGTAGTTGATGACTGTTTTCCAAACCTTGAAATGTTAAGGTTTTCTGTAAAACTGTATTTAACTGAATGCATAACTCAGTTGTTCCTAGGTCCCTAATGATCAATTTGGTGTTGTTTGTTATGGATTCAGAGTGCTATTTTTGATCTAAAATGGACAAGAATTGATTTTAGAATGGTACATAGCACTTTTAAATGAGGTGAAAGTTTTTTTATGTCCAGAGATATTCACTAAGAGATCTCGCCTAAGTGGATAATCGTTATATGATTTCAGAGTTGAATATAAGTATAGACTGAAAGACTTTTTATCACTAGCAAAGATAAAGTTGATTTTTAATACAGAATTCCAATTATTTATCTTTAAGGTTTGTAAAGCTAAGAATTGTTTATACATTGGAAGTCAAATACAAAATAAGTATTTCATATGCAAAAGAAAACAAGACATAAATCTATTGGGTTGGATTTAGTTGAGAGAGGTTATTAAATTATTCAGTTCTTCATGTGATATTTAGATAAATAAAGTCTCATTTTCCACTATGCAGCTGATCTCATTAAAGGGGGGAAAAAAAACCCTTTAATGTTTAAACCATCCTCTGATTCTGAGCAAATCCCTAAGAATGTTCTAAGGAGAGAGAATTCTTAAATCGCTGGATTTTGTATCCTAATTAAATCTCTTGACAGCTCTCCGCATTACGTGCAGCAGTGGCTCAGTGCAGTACAGGAGGTGGAGTTCAGCTTTTCATAGTTCTCCGTTTTTACAAAATAAAGCTTATATTTCCTTTTTATTCTGTGTACTGAGGAGCCCTGTTTCTGAGTGATCCAAGTTCAGTTACTCCTTTGAGCTCTATGTTTTTTGGGTTTTTTTCTTGGGTGGGAAAGGGGGACTGTCCAAAGGAGGGGTGGATGTTGCTAGTAGTGCAACAAATTAGGAGGAGTGGATCCATTTCTGAAGTTGTCTTAAGAATGAAGTATGGGATTTGACTGATAGATTTTTAACTATAAATGGATTAATTAGAGTGTGACTGAGGTCATGTATAAAAAAGGAGCAAGCTAATTAAGTCTGAGAGGTACTCCAAATGCCTTTTATACTGATGACTGGAGATCAAAGGCTAGAACAAGTTTTTTAAGATTACATTTCTTTAAATGAATAAATGAGCCTTACTAAGGGTGGACAGGGCGTTCTTTTCAGAGGAGCACAGACAATCCAGGCATATTTTATACCTGGTTGATGCACTTAGAAGTGTCTGGTTTTTAATTGATGCTTGAGTATTCAGATATATTATGCTCCTATGCATTATGGCAGAATAGATTTGTACTTTTGCATTTTCATGCTTAATTTAAATGCAAGGATTTTTCTCCTATGGCTTGGGCTCAATTGTCAGAGATTCTGGAAATTGTGTTTATTATGGTTAGACTGTGTTTATTATGGTTAGATTTAGCTGCACCAATCAAGGAGTTGCGTATATCCGAGAGACTCACTCGTCCTCCCTTCTTTTGAGGGATACAGCCAGGTATTCACCTATACTCTGTCCCATTGCTCTGCTGCGTGCTCTCCTTTCTTTCTGCCACCACATGGGAGGTGGCTATAGCTACACAACAAGATTTGGATTTTTTGGAAGTTTATTGGGGCCAAGTGATAGTCGTCTTGTATCTCTTTGTAATGTCATTTAGGACAAACTACACTCATGCCTTCTTGTTTTGCGCTGGGCTTTTGAAGAGTTATTCAAAAGAAGGATTCAAGGCAATAGTAATGCACAATAAAAAGCATCTTCTGTGATGTGCTGAATGCCTGCAGTCAGCACTGGAGTCAAGGGAAACTAAGGGCACTCAGCTCAATACAAAGGCGCCCTGAATGTTGGTGTGGATTAGGAGTCTAAGTGCCACCTTAGTTTTTCTTTTAAAATTCCACTACTGCAGTCTAAATAGAAATGATGATTTTCCTGGGCAGAATAAGACAAACCCAAATACAATCTTGTGGAAGTCAAGAGTCAGTAGCAAGGCAAGTTTGGGGCAGAAGGACAGTTGTACACCTCAATTGAAAACTGCTTCTCTCCGTCAAAGTCACAACGAACTTATTTAGTATAGTTTCCATATGTTGTGTTTGAAGATGTTTTTGCACAATTATTTCTCATTTTTTGACCTGATACAGCATGGTAGTTAAATGTTGACTTTGGCATTTCCACACATGTGTGATGTTGATGTAACTTTTCTGTGTTGAAGTTGAGGGAATTTTTTTCTTCTAGACAAGAAGGCGGCAAGGAGGGAGCTGCTAATTTTTGACAACTCCATTCTAAAATGAGAGCTATTTCCATTTGGATTTTTAAGTGAAAAAGGTAGGTTTTTGCCACTTGTGGGGGTGGCATAGACCAGATGATGTCTTGAGGTCCTATGTTTTAACTTCGCTAAGTATGTCTTAGAAGTGACCTGGCCATTCAGAATTACACCATTTAATTCATGAGGTTTATCCCTTTTCCTGTCCTGTGGCTCAGCTACCAAAATTTAAAGGATCATTTAGGACAATGAGAGTCACTGGCTGATGCCCAGGTGGACGTGCAGAGTCTCCTGCTGAGGGTGTTGAAAAGCTGGACAGTAGATGAGGTTTATAAGATATTGCTCCTGGCAGTCTCGGTCAGATTTAGTCTGACATGCAAAGAGTTGTGAATGGAATTGAAGGAGGATTTGTTTTCCTCCCGCCCTGGACAGCCCGAGGTGGAGTGCTGTCCTCCAGTCTATGGGTTGTTTGCAACATCATCCCTGTTGCTTTCCATGCATCACAGCACAAACTACTTCAATCTGTAATGCTTTTAGAGAAATATAACCGTTTGATGACAGTAAACATCACTCGATGGATACTCCAAAAGAGGTTTTATTGGCCTTTGTGTCTTCATATTTTCTGATTTGTTTCTTTTTCGGAAAATCCTGGCTGGGATAATCCATTGTAGAACTATATAGTTTCAGAAATTAGAGTAGCTGCTACCTGAAGGCTTGAAGGCATCTTCTATTGCCAGATTTGACCAGCAACATAGGAAAATAGGAAATATCTGGTTCCTCAGCATTTGCCTCCTGTGTGCAGAGGTCTGTGGTCAGAATGAGTTGATGTCTGATATCTTTCAATTCTCGGCATTGGTTTAAGCCAAGAAGGGCCTCCACTTCACTCTTTGCAGGTGGGTGCTCTGCAAGCACCTCTTTCTTTCTCCACTTAAAAATAGAGCACCCAACAAATGGTTGCAGATGCTGACAGTGGTATTTGGACACTGGTGAGCCCACGGCACAGCCTTTGGGATGGTGTTTTCTAAACCTACTCAATAGCAGAGGGGCCCATTGAGTATCCAAATCAATAGCAGAACTCCTAGACTTGAAAAAAATCCTAAGTACATCTAAGGACAGATCTGTGTACAAAGAAGTGTAAACATTACCTCATGTGTCTTGCCAAAGCCACTTGAACAGCTTTCCTATATCTGCAAGCAGTTTTTATTTGGAAGACAGATGACTGTCAGCCAGTGCTCGAGCCATATCTGCCTTTCTTAGGGCCTAATTAAATGAGACGATGCCTCACAAGCATTTTTATTTCTAAATAAATAAAAATTGCTAGAAAGCATATTATGGACAAAGGAAGAATTCTGTGGAGAGGGAGATGGGATATATTATGCCCTTTCATAGAAATTTAAACTGTGTTATTCAGAGGGGCACAGCATGCAGACGACTGCCTGTATTATGGAACGTTATTACTGTATGCGATAGAAACAAATTCAAGTGCTATTAGATAAAAACGTCATGATCTCTATTCTAAGACCAATGGTCATTTTGCCCGGTTCAGGTGCTATGAAACAGCGCTGGAGCCACTCTGCAAGCGTACAAAGGCATTTCGGTGGCAAAAAGCTGTTTGTTGCTCAGTTGCTTTTTGCATACCAGGGAACAAGTCTACAGTAAAGTCTTATATTCAGTTACGTAGCATGAGCAAATCTGTTATAAAATTGGGATGGTATTTCCATTCTCTGAAGAGATGTTAAGTGAAAGAGTGAAAGTGCATTAGGGACTTTGAAGCTATCAGGAGTTACAGTGAAAAGCACAATTCATTTCTGTGTAAGAGTACAGCATTACTCAGCCCCTGGAATCAACTGCGTCACTCACAACATCTTCATCAGCTGGCAGCCAAAAAGAATCATGCCATGGATGCAACGCGACCTGCTGCTGGACATACAGCATACGCCATCCGGGGAGCCAGAGCAACACACAGCGGGTCCACGTCCTGTAGGTATCTCATAGATACAGATGGCAAAGCAAAAAGCCCCTTTCATGCAAGAGCATTTCCAAAATTGTTTCTTTTAACTCCTAGCAGTGTTGCACTTCTTTTATATAGGCTGGTAATCTGACATGTTTATACCATATATATATATAGGTATGCATGGTATATACACACATGTATATACGCACATACACACTCAGTTTTCTCTGGCTGTCTTTCACAACTCTTGACTTTTGCAAGTGGCCTGTACATCACGTTGATAATGCAAGTTATGTTCTTTGATTTTTTTTTCCTTGTTATCTGGATGAGTTTCTAAGCAGTGCTCTCACTGCCTTCTCTGGGCCATGCTGGTGACTAGGAGCTTGCTTTAACAAGATACGACCAGAAACCTGAGTTTGATCTATGTAGCAAGTAGTCAAAGCAATTTGAGATTATTGCATGGAAGAGGTGATGGTTAATGCAGAGCACTCGGGTACGGCTTTTGAAGCCCTGAGCCTTTCTCGTGGTTTTGAACCTTGTAAATGAATTTAGGGTACAAATCAGAATATTCTCTAGGTCTTTGATGTGCAGCCACACAGAAGCAGAAAGAAAGACAAGTATTCAGCCTGGCTCTTCCTTCTCAAAGGCTGGTACACAAATGGGTGCCCTAATTATGCAGGAAGCAAAAAAACACCTGCAAAAGGCAGTCCTCATTTGAAATCTAGCCCTGTATGAAATGCAAGGTGGAAGGGAAATCTGGATCTGTCAGTGAATTGGGAAAAAGTGGAACTTAAGTCAGAGCAACTGTTCTTATATGTGCTACTGCTGTTCGTCTTTCACGGGAATAAAATTTAATATGAATATGTTTATTATTACCTCATAAAGCCAACCAGCATTTTAGAGTGGAGTAAGTGAGTATCTTTGATGGATTGTTTTCCCCCATTGGAATGAAATCCCAGTGAAAACAATAACATGCTTAAGGAGTCCTTTGGGAAGCAGAGGATGACGGGGCTAGAAAGGCTTCTGCTGTTTCACACCGGTCTGTAAATAAGCTCACATCTCTCTTCTGACTCTTCATGTCTCTATCCACCTGGGAAGGGGTGTATTTTTAGGACGCTACCTATATTTATATTACTGTCTCTGGAACTGGAAGCAGTTGCTGTACTTACAAGATTTATCTTTGCAACCATGGACGTAAGTTAGCGTTGTCCTTTTTAGAATTAATTGGATGTGAAAGTCCCAGCGTATTTCTCACCTCCAACTGCTTGTAGGGCAGAGTAGTATGCACGATGTGCGTGTGTGATGTGTGTATGTGCTGGGGGGAGTTTTGCAGCCGAGATCTGGAAGCGCAGGGAGGTCGATCCTGCTCTTGGGGCGCGTAGGCTGCAGGGGCTGTATCCGCTCCTCTGCCTGTGTGCTTTGCTCAGAGTGAGGTGCTTCTGGGTTTTTTTTCTGATGGCAAAAACGCAGTGACGGTGCTTCTCTATCTCTCTGCTTGTAATACTTAGGCATGGACACACATCACTTAGAAGTTTAAAGTTTTAATGGATACTTCACCATCCTTGATCTCGTCAAAACACTGAGATCTTCAAATGAAAAGTGCTAAAAAGGTGAAGAGTATTTTCCCTCCTATATACTAGAATGACCTTGTTTTTCTGCTTACTGATTTGAAGGGTTGGTTCTGTACCACTTGGTAGAGCATCATAATTTGTTCCTGTCTCTATAGAAATATAGGTAATTTGATGAAAAAAAAACCAAACACAAATAACCTTCACTATTAGTCATCAAAGGTGTTAATAAACAGAGCACATAAATATTACATTGACCATGTGTCTAAAATATTACAGCTCCCCCAAGGTAAGCTTCATTATAAGGATTGACCTGTCTCTCTGTGTGTTGAAATTTTTATGGAATTGTAGCAATGCCCTAAGCAAGGATTACATGGGGGAAGCAGTTTAAATTACCTGGAGATTTAAAGATGTGAAAAAAAAAAAAAAAGACAGAAAAGCCAAACCTATTGCCACAAGATTCATGGGAAAAAAACCCCCAAACCTTTATAAAAGGAGAAAATTTAATTAAAAGATTGAGGTTGGAGGCAGCAGCTGAATCAGTTTTATAGTCTGAAGATCTAGGACACCCCTGCATCTCTTCAATCTGGATCACACGCCTATTTGGAAAGGAATTTTTGTGCTGTAGATAGTTTACTATTACTAAAGACACAGCTAACATTCATAAAGGAACTGAAATGAAAATACTGAAAAAAACCCAAAACCCAAAACAAAGAAATACCCCAAAACTATTTTAGCGCAGCAAGGTCACTTGCTGAAGGTCAGCTTTGGTTGTGATGTTTTCACTTGTGTCTTGCTGCACTCTCATATGAGGCCACTTTTCTGTTCAACCTCTCAGAGATGTCCATCTCCTCACAGCAAATCTCTGTAGTGTAGAAGCTAGAGATGAAAATCTAGGTGGTCCTGTCCTCCATCTGTCCCTTGCAGAGTATTGATCTTTGGTATAGTTATCATTTGCTACTTCATTATGTTAAAACTGGGTAAGTGGACACACTGCTGGAGATGAAAGTAATATGAAAGTGCTGTCTTTCAAGGTGTTGAGCATCTTTATGTCCATTAAAGTCAGCGGGAGTTGATGGCACTTAGCACCTCATAGGAGGCATTTAACATCCCAGAGGGTTTGAGTTGTACATTACAAAGCCCAAGGGAGGGACTCTGTCATGATTTGTCTTTGAATCTTCTGGAAATGCCATTCGCAACCTTGCGTAGCTGACCCACTTATCTTAAACTTCTTTGCTACTGTTTGCTTTGCAGGTACGTGGTTTGTGCCCTCAGCTTGCTGAGCAGGGGGGTGCTGGTGGAGATCTGGGGCACCCAGCCCAGCAGCCTCCCCTTCAGCATCACGCCAGGCCCAGGGGCTTGCCCTGCCCTGGGAGCATGCAAGTGCCTCGCTCGTCATTAAAAGTTTAGCTGGAAACTAGTTTATTGAAGAGGTGACCTGCAAATGCTGAAGAACAAAGAATTTTAGGACAGTGTTTCAAATGCCTCAAAGACTGAGCAGGTTGGGGAGATTCACGGCTTGTTTTCTCCCTGTCCTCATTAACGGACTCCCAGCGGCTGGTTTGGGTGGCTGGTGCAGGATACACCCGGCTGCCTGTATCGTGGCATTGGGGCAAGCACTCAGCCTTCACTGCTGAACATTACTGTGTTTTGCCACTGGTTTCAGCCGAGTTTGGTTTGAATGGTGTAGCAGACTAGCTTACCCTTGCCCTCGGCATCCTGCTTCCAGCCTGTGGTGAGGTGTCATTGTCACTAAGTGATGATGTTGGCTTTCCCCTGAGAGGTTGGGTCCCTCCAGGTGATCCACACAAGGTGCATCTCTGCTCATTTCCACGAGCGCAATCAAGCGGCCGTGTCTGCAGGTGGTAGCATGTGAGACGTGTTGTCTAGACTTGGAGGAGAGGGAAGAAAAAGATAAAATCTGACATCTGTTCTGTGTCAGATGCCCTCCTTATCCTGCTGCTCAGCACGTTGACTGAATTACAGATTTACTGCACAGAATGAAGGCTCCTTCTTTTAACACAGCCTGATTGATGCAGGTTTAGAGGGCTAATTTGGTAGCTCCTTCGGATAGAAAGGTCAAATATTCCTTTGTTCATAGCAAGTGAGTCCTCAGCGAGCGCAGAAACCCTCAGAGTGGTGCTGCCGGTGCATTCGGCACTGGGAGCGCACAGGGTGGTGAGGCAGGACGCCAGCTCCTATAGGAACTGGTATGTGTCTGCGAAACTACATGTGATGATGCTTTGTTTTTTCAGGGAACGGCAAAGGGTTTGTATTGACTTCAGTGGGGCAGGGGGGAGATTTCAGGCTCAGCTCTCTGCAGCTCGAGGTGACCATATACTCTCCGTTAAGCGTGGTAGGTCACAACGCAACACAGGCACTATTAGCGCCGTATCATCTCTGTGACCCTCGTTAGAGCTGCTCACCCAGGATGGAGCTACCCTGTGGCTTACGGCACAGCAGTGAACGCAGCTGCTCAGGAAGGAGTTTTGCACTCATTTTTGCACGTGTTGCATTCCCCAGTTTGAGTTGTCCTGGTCCTTGGTTAATTTAGATTTTTGATTTTATACTCTGCTGTTGCTTCCTCGAGGGGTACGTGGAGGCTGAGCAGAAGCACTGCTTTCATCTAGCCATACCAGCCCCACCATTTCAGCAATGGCGGGAGCTCCAGAAAAGCTTTTATACACAGATTATGAGAGGATCGCTCCATACTAAAGTGCTTTCTGATCAATGGCTATCAAGGTCAGCTATTACTCTGTAGAAATTTCAGACCTACGTGTTAAATTAGGAAATATTTTAGGCATGCAATCCTGGAAGTGCTGCAGATCAGGTGTGTACGGTCCTCCGGCAGAAAAAGCTTCCAGTCTAACTCAGAAATACTTACATCTGTTTTTCAGTCATTTTACAACTTTCTTTTTCCCTCTTTATTACATGTTCATCACCAATTAAAAAAAGGAGAATCTAAAATCCAAAGTTCACTTCTGTGGTCAAATAATTTTTTTGTCTCACGTGGAAGAGTTTTGCTGCTAAATGCGTTATCTGCTGCGGGATACAGAGCTGACAGGCTCTGGCCTGGGAGTTTGACTGTTAAATCCCACCGACAAGGTTGTTGATGACTTTGACAGATAGCATGGCTTTTATGTTGTGGCTCAGCTTCACATTCAGATTTTCTTAACCTCATAATATCACGATTTTCTCACGAGGAGATGCTCTGACAAGCTGAAATATTATTTCAGTGATTGCCCGCCACACACACCTGCTTGTCAAAAATAAATCCTTTCAGCTTTCTCTGTAACTATGCGACGGGATGGGGAGGCCCACAGGCTGCACGGCAAGAGTCGGGGGCTTGCATGGGGACATGCCTGTTGACGAACAACCCTCTTGCTGAGGTATTTTCGGAGGCTTTTCTTTAACATTACTACGAGGGAAGTCAGGACCACACAGAGGCCGTGGGATGCCCTGGGGCCGGGATGCATCACAGGGTGATGTGATACCCAACGTGTAAGTGCAGAAAAGGGGCCCAGGGGTAAACCGTTGTGGGTTGCACACCCTTCTCCCCAGGCTGAAGAGCCCTGAACAGCAGGAGCTTTTCTCCCTCTCTTATGCAAAGGGATGGGTTCATCCATGGATTTTGGAGACACTTCTCCCCCGACAGCCTGGCAGCCATCCCCTGCACAACCCTTCCTCTCCCCACGTGGCCATTTCAGCTCCACGGCTGGTGGCTCTCACCCTCGGCTCAGAAGCCAACCCTGAGCATCCTGCAAATGCCCTCTCCTCTGCTGTGGCACATGCACTGCCACGAACGGGGGTGGGTGGTCCCTCCAGGCGTCTGAAGGGTACACATCGGAAAAGCAACAGAAGGAGACCAAGGGAAAACCACCGAAATGTGTGGGGGAAAATATATGCTTAGGGACATGGTTTAGTGGGCATGGTGGTGTTGGGTTGACGGTTGGACTTGATGATCTTAGAGGTCTTTTCCAACCTTAATGATTCTATGATTCTATGATTCTATATATGAGAGGTATCATGATGACTGTCCAGGCTAGTCTTGCACAAAGTACCTTGAGGTTCATCTCTGCCTGTGCCGTTACTTCCCAAGTAGCTCACAGCCTCCTCTGGTCATACTTCGTGTTGGATTTTGGAGAGAAGTAAAAAGGCTGTTTTTTCTCCTTTTCCTGTGTAGGGGATTGAAATCTGCAAAGTGCCCAGTTGTATTTAGGACTAACTTGTGCCAGTGAAAGAATTAGAGAATCGTGGTGATGCAGCTGATTTTTATGCGCTGAATGCCGTAACGTAGAAAAATGCATCGCATTTTCCAGTGCAAAGACTGGGGCTTCAAAGTACCAAAAGATCCCATGGAGGGGCTTACCTCCCCACCCAAATGCGGTGCAGGTTTGCACAGCCAGGTACCAGCTCAGTGGAGTCTTTCCTTTCTCTCCTCCCTTTAAAGTGTCAACCCCTTGTGCTGCAAAACCAGATGGCAGACTTGATGGCTCCGCAGCCTTGCTCCCTGGTGAAGCTGCTTCCCTTATGATGTGATCTCTCTTGTACTGTGGGCCAGATCTTCAGCTGGTACAAATCAGAACAGCTCCCTGGGTTTCACTGAAGTGATCTGAAATTGCAGCTGCTGACTCCAGCTGCTGAGGATCTGGCCGGTACCAAACAAAGAGCCCAATGAAAACCTTAGCTCATGGAGATGGCTGCCAAAGATTCAGATAAACAGCTGTAGATCCAAAAGCAAATCTGGGCTGTGATTTCATTGCTCACCATTGTGCCGTTGTACCAGCGCTTTAAAACCTGATGTTGTGATAAATGCAGTAAAAGTGCTGGCTACGCCTGCACAAATCCCCTTCCAAACCCAGGGCCTCGCAAGTCTGTGCAGACGTACCTGAAGTCAAAATTTGGTGCTCGGCTTTCCACCTCGTGCCTTTGCTGCCTAGCGTTGGCTTCCTTTGATAGGGGCCAGCTGGCCCTTTGCCTTTTGTCTGGCTTGGTTTTGGTGAGCAACAATTTACCCGCATGCTGTAGGTGGACAGCCAGTTATGACGTGTTTATTCTTGTTGAACTGGTGAAACACTCAACTGGGAGAAAAGCCTACCAGTCAATTTGGTAGGAACGGGACCGTTTCTCATGTTGTGTCATTCCTGATGTAAAATCCACGAGTCCCCTCACACCGGCAGGAGAGGCTCTGGGGTACAGCTCCATGCAGGGTTTTGGAAGATGCCCATCAAGCTGTGAATGAAGGGCTCCAGTTGATTTCAGCTTGGCTTTGGTCCCAAAGAATCCAGGATTTCTGGCAGCAGGCTTCTTCCAGCATCACACTTTATATATACACATAAATATATATATTGGATCTCACTTAGTCGTGAGTGTTTTTCTTTTACAGGAAGGAGGAGATGCACAGAAAGGAAATGTAATGGCTGCATATAGGAAAAATGTTACTTTCTTTGGCTTTAAAAGTTGAGTTCCTACTAACCTCAGGAATATTCCTCCTCCCACAGGGAGAGTCGGGTTATGTCTGGGTATCATGTCATCTGTCCACATTTATTTTGGATCCAGAAGTAATTATTAAGAGTGATTGAAAAATCAGGCTTTGAAACAGTTGGTATAGAAGTGTGAGACCTGTCTATCACCTTCCATCAAGAAAGTCTTGGCACCTCTCGCTCCATCTGACAGTTCCCCTCACCCTGCTCGTAAACCAGAAATGCTGGCTGCTTTGGTAGGGGAGCACAACCTAGCTGGTACCAGCAGACATGCCGTGATCACCATGTGACCTGTTGGCAAGTACCCTCATTAGAAAATTAATCCTTTTAAAAGAGAACTAAGGAGACTGGAGGCTACCACTGAGCCCTGCAAAACATATTGGTCTCTGGGATATGGTCCACAGAAAGCTTTTTTCTGCTTTTTGTAAAGGAGGTGCTGTCTGTTCTCCATCATTGGCCTGGGTTTTTTTTTGCTGTCACCAGTGATGCTTTCTCGGTCAACAACCTGCACCGTCATCAAGGTAGCTGGGTGTAGTCCTTTCAGCTGTTTGTTTTCCAGCATTATCCCCCCTCTCTTCTGTTCTCAGAAGTGAGTGATTGACCTATTTTCTCATTTGTTCGTGTCTCTGCATCTAGTCTTCCCCTATGTTATTATTAGCAAGCTGAAGTGTCACTCTCTAATCTAGGAAAACAGCCCTGTCCCAAAGAGGCATAGCCATATGCCTAAGTGCCTTCTCGAGTTTAGACCTAAATCCATGGCCTTCTCCTGCTGTCCTCCGCCGAGAGAGAGCTGTTTCCAAACTAGGACTCATGTCACAAACCCGGGGCTGCCGCAGGATCAGTGTCCAGAGTCGGTTTGGCAGCTCCAAGCTGTGATTAGGTTAGAGACTGGGATTCGCAGCTGTTAACTGCTCTGCTAAACAGCTCATCGGCAGCTGAGCGGCTGCAAGATGGGAGCAGCAAATTTGGGCTTGGTGCTGACACAGCCTTTCAATGACCAGATATCACGGACACAGAACACCTCTATATGCAATAATATATATATACAGCTTTACAGACAATAAGGAAAATTAGCCCACATATGTCACTTTTTCCCCTACCTGGTAAGTTACCACATATCTACACTGTCTTCACTTGCTGTCATTGATTATAGAGATGGTACTTGCCTGCTGAAAACCAAGTCGACAAGATTGGCTTATTCATCCTGGGTTTGTCTTCATTGTCATCTCCCTACAGGAAAAAAAAATAGGTCTGTCCACCTTGACATCCCTCCTGTGAATGTGTGTCACTCTTTATTCAAGTTACTGCCAGTAACTTTTCCCAGTGCTAAGGCCAGGCTCAGGGAGCCTGGTGTTCCCCACTCCCTGTTCTGAACCTGAGCTCGCCCAGTCTCTCTTCTGCCCCTCATGGGGAGTTAAAGGGATTCTACCATACAAGTTCTTCTTCAGACTATCATTCCTGCCTTGCTGATCCTCCTGACCCCTTCAGAGCATTGTCTGATTTTAATTGTTCTTATCCCTTTTTTCTTTCATTTGACATACTCGAGTGTTGCCTAGCATTTCATTAATTTTTCATTTTCTGCCCCCGGGAAATTTCTCTCCATTTTTGGCATGTTTCCCTCATTCTCCCCTCAGAACACTGAGTCAAAAGAAATCATTTAGTTTCCTAGCAATATCCGCCTCATCTGTCATTGAGAGATAAAATTACTAAAACAATGAACAAAAGGTTAAAAAAACCCTGGATTCTCCAACTGCCAGATTGTAGGTTCCTGCAGTCAAATACTGGTTGTGTGTGTATTTTCCCTGTATGCCTTCACATTTGCCTCCTGCCCACTCCCTCCCCTGTGCTGAAACAGCTTGGTTTGATCTGATCCATCTTTGTCTGGAGAACTGGGTGGAAACCTCTCCTGAAAGCATCATTTTTGCTGATGGGGCAGCTGGAAGGTTTTTTTGGGGATGTCTCTGCTGACTGTCATTAAAAGGAAGTACTAGAAGTTTTGTTGGGATGCTTGTGAGTGGGAATGGGCAGCACCTTTGCTTTCTCTAAGCATACAGGTAACCCTCAAAACATTGGGCTGACAAAGCCAAAAGTAAGGAGGAACGAGAAGCGGGTCTGCTTAGTGGAAAAAGAGGAAATTCTTATTTTATTATTATTCATACTGTAAATGAAAGTGGTTTTCTTGGCCAGCAGATTATACACAGCACGGTTATTATTAGTGCTGAGGACAAGGATTTGCGAGTGGATGTACCTATTGTCTATAGGTACAGAAACTCCTGTGGATGGCAGTGGCTTACACAGGCGTGATGTATGTAGTGAATGACTGACGACTTCCTCCGGTTTGCCTTCTGGATCTTGAGAGAGCAGTTGTTAAACGTGGTGTGCAGCAGGTCCTCGTGGAGCCGGGTGTGGGAGGAGAGCGCCAGGGCCAGGCTCTGCCCACTGTTGGGTGGGTGCAAACCCAGAGGTCTTGGGGCGGTTACACTGGATCGACACCTGCGTAGCTCAGATGTGCTTTCTTCTAACTGGGAATTGGTTGAAGATCTTTAAACCTTCAGAGATCTTCAGGTCTCTGAAAATCAACTTGCAGGTTTTTCACAAACAAGTGTTACGTCATGTTAGTAAATTTGAACAAAAAGTTGCTGAGTCATCTAAAATTTGTAGTGGGGAGATTTTGTTCAACAGAATGAGACTATCTGATACGTTTCAAACAGCTTTCGGGCTGAAGCAGGGCATCTTCTGCTTTCCTACAGTGATAATAGAAAAAGCTTCTGACAAAGCCAGACTCTGTGCAAGTCAGTGGATACATTTCATACGATAAAGGAAAAAAGGGGGGAGAACCTCTAATTTTGTGCCAGTTTTGAGAGTTTTACCAGAAGTAAAATTCTGGTAAAGGTGGAATCCAAAAAGTGTAGAAGTGTGTGATGGCTTCGTGACGTGTTAGTACTGGCCAAAGCCATGGAGTCACCCCTAGCAAATGGGGAAAATGTATTTTTCAAGCCTTGACAGCAAGTATCTTAGTGTTTTGTGTTTGAGCTGTGGTTCAGTTTGCACTCTTTGAAGATCTTCTCCTCTGTGCTCCTCTGGGTTGGCATTTTCTCTTTTAATATGTGACAAGGAACTTTTCCTGATTGAGAAAGGGCCATGACCATGTCCTTATATTCCATTGCTTTCCATATTGTTTAAGCACATGCTTAAATAACCCCGCAGAGCAGAGAAGTATTACCAAATCATGACCTTTATTTAGACTAAGTAAATATTGGTAACCATCAAGTTTATGTCATGAAGTCAGAGGAAAGACTTGTGTCCAGTCACTGATTGTCCAGAAAGCATGTGTGTGGTCTGTCCTTTACAGCTTGTGGCCGTACTCTGTTATGAATTTGCCAGAAGAATCAGTCTTTTTAAAAATGCGTATTTTTCCAAACTGCTATGGGAGCAGTCCTAGACCACTTTCTATTCCATAACTCAGGTTAGTAAAACACTGTAAGTTTGCTTTTCTCATTTTAGCTTGATGATCTGCGATGAACAAAAATTGAGCAAGGTATTCCAGTTTATTTCCCATGTGCATTTTAATTCTGCATCTAATGCAGGTTACTCCATCAATTTATATTTTTCTTAAATCAAGAGTTGCTATTTAATTTTTCCAGGTATTTCAGCTGTTTCAGATTTGCTCTTTTAAATGCCCACTAAAGCATCAGGATGACAGTCAACATTTGGAAGTCAGTTTTATGGAAAATTTTGACATTACCAAATTTGTTTTCTTTCAAAATTAGAATAAAACCAACCTTGTTTGAATTTTCCTTTGGAACAGAATTTGCAAAGCTAGAGGTGAAATACCACTACTTCCACCGTAATTAAAACTGGCAGAGGGCTAAAAAAGGCTACGGGAATCAAACCCCATCTATTGGCAGCACAGAGGGAACTCCGCTACTTTCTAAAAGAGGGAGACAGAGGGATTGCACAGGAGACCTGAATTTTAAATCCGTCTCCATGGTGTGTGCCCATTATTGCTATTGCTTCGTTGCATTTAGCTTCAGTGTCCATCAAGGCCCACTCCCCGTCCCCGCAAACACGGCAGATGGGGACAGGGACCTGGAGAACAGCAGGACTCTGTGCAGACAGCAATTAGGCAGGCACTAAAAGCACCTTTCTGGAAGACCTGTCCAGACAGTAGACGTCCCAAGGGCACAAGAGTTTGTCTTTTTGTCGCCTCTCTCTCTCTTTTTCTTGTTTTTAAATGGACAACTCCAGCGACCTGTAGTATGCCTCACCAGAAGAAAATATATGACTCCTTTTACATTTTTATTCAAAGGAATTGGGATTCTAAGGTGACATTTCTGGTAGTCTCTAATGAGCAGGTTTATAACATGCGCGAGCATATGTATCCTCTAGTATAAAATCTCTACATCATGCCGAGGCGCCACATGACTTCACACTGTAAATGTCATTAGTGCCTTGTATGTTAACAACCCTAATTGTTTTCAGTGATCTGTCATGAATTGTTAACAGAGGACACTGGCTCTTAACAGAAGTTGCACTAATTGCCGAGTTTTCACAGATTGGCTAAAACCTTTTGCTAATGTAACTGTTGGCCTTTTGAAGTTTGTGTGTGTGTATATAATCTTTGTTAATGGCGTATAGATCATTACTAGAGCATTAAGCTGTCCTAACATCCCGTAACAGGGACTACAGACCTTAGTGGTCACTACCAGTGAGTTCCTGGGAAGAGATAGCCAGATGATAACTTGACTCTGACTGCACTCTCTTTATAATCAGAAGCGCTTGTAAAAAAAAGGCACTACAAGACCTCACAGTTTAGCATTTGTGTGAGGCCTTGTTTAGCTTTGAATTATTTGGGATCTTGTTTCTTGGAATCTGGGATCACATTATACAAACACACTTCAGCCATAAATTCTGCAGCTTTGTAGAAGCTGTTACAAAAACCCAATGCTCTGAAGTGCTTTAAAGGATGTCTCAGTTATTTGCAGATGGTGAAATCCAGCTATAAAAATTCTTTTCTTAATGAAAGGGAATTCGGTAGTAATTAATTCTGACATCTGTAAAGCAACCCAGAATAACAGCCATCTTCAAATTAACGTGACTTACAAATCTCTGGTTACTTGCAGCTCTTTCCTCTTTTCTTCTCAGAGATATGGGATGTAGAAAGCCAAAATAACTTGCTGCTAATCTGACCTGCAAGATGCATTTTTGCAATTTCAGGCCATGATGAAAAAGCTATTTCAGCGTGACTCTGAGCTTCACCTCTGGCGTTTGCTGGCTGCCGTGGCTTCAAGTTGCTGTGATAGTTGGGTGCTATTGTATGTGCATGTTTGTTTTCACTCAGGTCATCTGCAAGACTCAGGCGATCGCTGTTGGCTTTCAGATGGTTTTTTTGGGCAGAATTACATGCTTCAGGGGCTTGTATAGGAGGTGTTGATCCCTTTGAAGAGCACTCACTATTATCAAACAGCTTCTGAGGGCTGGTGGTAATTAAACAAGCCTCTGTGTGTTCATGTCACTTCTGTGAACTTATTACTACAGATTTTAGGTAGGTAGGATCCAAAAACAGATGGAAATGTTTGTGTGGTGCACTGATGAAGTGTGAGCATTTGTCCTTGAATCACAGGCAGAATTTCTCTATAGGAAAATCATAGAGATGATCCAGGATGGTAGAGCCATTAAGAGATAAAAATGTGCTGACCAGCTCTCTTATTCCTTGAGTACCGATGATAGAGGATTTTCTAATCTTTGGCTCCATGGGCTGTGCCGTTACTCTGGACCTGTCAGCATAAAGATCTCATGAGAGTAATTTAATGGTAAAAGGGGATTTGGATCAGAAGAGCAGGAAAAACAACTTAAGGGACAGAAAGCATTTCTCTTGCTGAGCAGCTACTGGAGCGAACCCCTCTGCTGCCTGGTTCAGCACTTCCCCACCTATGGTCATTTTGTCCTGCTGTATTGAGCCTGACTGTAAGGTCTCCTGAGCCAGGCTTGTAATGGTGATTTTCCTGTCCACAGCATCACTCCATGCTGCTCTGTGGTGACAAATAGCAAAGCTGACAGGAGATGCCTGGACCCAGGGAGATGCACTGGTCAGCAGCGAGCCCTCCTCGAACCACTGTCCTGGGGCCACAGGATGCCCAAGGCTGGGGTGGGAGCACGGGGGGAAGGAACCCAGCAGACAGGCATGTTGTACTGGGCAGCAGTCTGCAAACAGCAACCCGATGGTTGCAGGCAGAAAATGAGCCAAAGTTTGGGGAACTTTTCTGTTTTTAAAGTGATAGGGGAAAAAAAAGGTTCTTTTTGGCACAAATTTGGGTTAAACTCAGTTTCCATCAGCCTGTGTTAAAAAAGCAATTGTGACTCCCTCATACTTGTCGCATAGATTTTTTTCCAAAGAACCCAAAAAGTAATAGATTCTGAAAATGTAAGACCTTGCAGTGCTTGTGTTTTGATTTATGGCTTCTAATGGCAAAGGAAGCAATACTGTGTGAACAAATTATTCAGAGATCAGAAAAAGTCAGGAGGAGTGGGGAGGGGGGAAACAGGAGATCACTAAAGAAATTTGCCTGAAGAGGCACCTGAAGTGATTCCTGTTTCCCAGTGAAGGGCTGGGATAAAGTGTGCAGCACTGAAATGCGACTGAGCAGGTCCCTGTTGTATATTCAGCAATGAAGAAAGAGGAGGCAGAGATGGAGAGCAATTGTTGAAGGGGGGGGGAAGAAGGGTGTTTAGTGTTGGGGGGGGGAGGATTTTTTTGTGTGTTATGCTGTGCTGCTCTTACAGCGGTGGGAATTATAAGGCTGCCTGGTACCACAGCAGGTCTATTGAGGACTCCAGTCTGAACCAGTACTTCAGCATTCATAATACATAGACTGAACTGCTGACAGTCCATTCAGCAGAGCAAGTGAAAAGGACAAAACTGCCCAGTGTTCTGCTCAGCTGCACTGCTCTCTGTTTCGGACTAATAGAAAAACTCCCCTCCAACAGTAAAAGGAAACTCATATCACAGTGTAAAGTCTGATTCTCACTAGCAGTGGATTCAGCAAGCCTTGGTTGTATCTGATGTTCCAGCTGCTGAAGCGTGGGGTGGGATGCCAGAACGTTATGCTTTCAGAATTGCAGGTTGAAAGAGTTTGTCATTCGATAATCCAATCTATACAATTCTCTTTAATCTCTTTTCCTAGTGGAGTCATTAAGTACATGGGAATGTTTGGCAGAGAAATGATGGAGTGTGATATATCTTATTTTGGGAACTGACTTTCCTTTTTAATAACAATGAACATTTTTTCCGCCCATCACTTTTGTGACTGACACAGGAGATGTAGTAAAACTCCTGTTTAGAAGAAGTGTTAGGTCAATCTGCAGCATTTCCTACATACAGAAACAGCTAACATCATTGTCTGGATAAAACCCTCAGATTTACAGCCAAGTGCTTGTTTGAACTTCCTAAGCGTGCTGAAAGATTGATTTTAATGGAAACAGGACCTGCTTGCAGCACTGACAAAAACACCTATTTGCTTTCGTGGGAGCAGGAGGAGGATGCAAAGGGGATAAGATACAGAAGGCTGTGCCTGGTATGACGCTGGGGATGAGATTTTGCCAGTGGAAGCAGACGTTTTGAGGGTTGATATTTTCAAGTTACCCTACTGGAGCCTCCGACCAAGAGGCTAGGTTTTAAGCATGCTCATTGTTTGTGTTCTTGAAATCTCTACTCCTTAAGAGGTTTCCTGCAGTTGCTAAGAAACTAGGTTCCCCAAATGGACATCCCTTTGAAAATCCTGGTCTATTATCGGAAGCATTTGGGGTATTTCAAAACAGCCACAAAACACTCAATAGTGCTTTTTGTTATTTTTGGTTTGCTGCTATGGGCAAGAACAAAAAGAACCATCGTTTCTCATAGAGACACCTGACAGATGAGAAATTTGGCAGAAGAAAAGATGTCCGTCATCGCTGGGTTTAGGAGGATGGTGCTTCTCTCATAATACAAGGAAATCGGTCCATGTACACAGGGCCAACATAACACAACCCCACTTGTGTCAAGTCTCTTTTCCAAGCCTGCATGGCTAATACTGGTGAGGGGGAACTGTGGGGTCAGGGCAAGGAGCATCTCCATCCTGAAGCCATACCCAGCTGTTGCTGCTCAGGCTCTGCTTTTACACTGCCATGAATATCTCCATTCTAGACCCAAACTCCTGCAGTGAATAGGCTCAAGGAATAATTTCCGGACAGCAGAGTTGTTCAGCGGCAAAGTGACCGAGAGGTTGGCTCAAATAGGGCTAACTTAAGCACTGGTGACACAGCAAGCTAGGGCAGTCATTTCTCTTGCCTAGAAGATGGGCAATGGCTCTGCCAAGCTTTTTACCGTGGTAGCTTCTCAAGGGCACTTATAGCTGCTTGATTATCTGTACACTCCACTGCTGTTTGACATGAAGACATCCTCATGTGAGCTGTCCCCAAAATCCTTCTCTGCTTCTCCGCTCTGCACCCACAGAAGTGGAAAGGCATCATCACCCTTTGCACTAACATGGTTTTGTGTTCTTCCCTAAGAAAACAGCCATCATTTGAGCCTATCACCAGTCTCTAGCTTGCTCCATTTTTTGTTTAAAGACACGTTATCTTCAAAAATATAAATGAAGGGCCAACTTCTGCTCTGATTCATACACTCCATGCTACCATTTGGTCCTGAATCTGTAATCACTCCATGTCAAGATTTCCCATCTCTTTCAGAGGGAGTTTCTTGCACGGATTGTATGTATTGACTTGGCCCTGTAATGGTATGTTTCCTTGCAGTATGTTATTTAGCTGCTAGTTATCTTTGTGTGTTGTAGAGAAATTCAGACAAGATTTGCTACTTGGTAAACAGGAAGGCAGGGTAGGAACCAAAGCCGTTCTATTCACATCAACTTCTTTAGGTTTTTTCTTCAACAAATACCTTCTGTTTAAGAAAACAGTGCGTGACAGGAGTAAAACGGGAACAAAGTGATCATGAATTTTCAGCTTGAGCAAGAAGTTGCATACTGCTTTTATTCCAGATTCTGGATTTGAATATTATCTTGTCTGGAAAGGTTTGATGAGGTTTTACTGCCAAATATCAGCACATTCTTATCAATCCCACACCCTGTCTTCTGATCACTGTGGAAAAATGGATCAGTCAGAATTGTTTTGTGTCCAAATGGCGGTTTATAACTTGAGCAAGTTAGCCTGGAATAAAGAATTATGGCTTGGGTGTATTTCTTCCTCATATGCATGAATTTACAACATCCATTTGAACTGGCGCTGACTTATAGTCTTTAAAATAGCACATGGCATTTAACTGAAGAGGGTTTACAATATACAAGGAATAATAGGCTGTGAAAGGAATAATTGGTTATGAGGTTTCATTGCTAGAGGTTTTCTTTTTCTTTGTAATTTGCCTTTGAGCCTAAGTTAAATTTCCTTTTCTGTGCATATAAGATAAGCAGTAGTTATTGGTCTTGTTTGAAATGATTTCTTGATTTCTTTAACGGTCCAAATCATCATTCTGGAAAAAGAGAGGCACAGGCCCTTGCACAAGTCACACCGTGCCAGGACTGTCGGTCTGTAAGGATGCATCAGCCTCAGACTGATGGATTCCTCCCTTGGTTTCCAGATCTCTTCGCTATACTGGTTTCTTCTCTTTAATCCTTTATTTTTTTCTTTTTTTTCTTTTTTTTTCTAAAAATGCATTCTGCTATAGTATCATCCCAGGATGTCCACTGGCTATTGGGTGCCTCTCATACAAATATGGACATAGGTCCTATCCATCTAGAGAAAGTGGGCTCTGAATTTTCTGTTTCCCATGAGTTGGATATTGGGGCATAGCTGTAAATGATGAGCCAAGGAACTGACAGGTAAGTTACTAGTCTGTTTGTAAGCAGAGAGAAAGGGGAAGAAAAAGAAAGGACGCTCGTGTTCAACAAATTATTCTGAAGCTTTTCCCCATCATCTTAATTGTTAGTTCCTCACGATTTCCTTCCCTAAGTAATTATGAAGGAGAAAAGTCATAAATTATAACTTAATTTGCCCCAATTAATGTTGAATGATCAGTGCAGTTTGCAGAATTGAGTGATTCAGCTGCACTAATGGATTGTGGTGAAAATGGGTTTCTGTCACGTTATATAATGCTCTGTTATTGTCTTTAGCTCAGCTCATGAGATGCTGGAAAATCTCATGTTTGCACTCGCTTGGAAGCTGGAGTCTGTCTCAGTTTGCCAACCAAATTACGTGGGTTTTCTCCTCAATGCTGTTAGCAGGAATCCTGACAAAGTCCAAACCAGGAAATGGCTGAATTTCTTATTCAAGGGTTATCTTTATGGCAAAAAACCAGTATGGACTCTTTACAGATAAGTGTATTTGCTATATCCTTCTCTAAGATCATGATCTTATGTATTAATTTCTAGGACTACTCATTTCCCAACTGTTTGGCTGAGATCTGCAAAAGCCATTGATAAGAATTTATTTCCTGTCATGGGCCCAGACTCTGTTTTCAATTACCATCCTACAGTTTTATGTGCAACAGATTATTGACTATTTAGAAGACAGGATAAAAAAATCTGTATAAAAATGTAGTTCTTTTAACTTGTGCCATGTTCAAATTTTCTTCTTTTGACTTTTAATCACGCAATTTAGCAGGATAGTATTTTCATTAACAAGCATGAGAGTCTTCCTTTCTCACCTTCTCTTTTTTGACTCATTGTCCTCATTTTCACTGATTAACTGTCTGTTTTCATCCTAGCTTTCAGCTGGAAAGGCCTGGCAGTTCTGAGCTATCATGCAATCTTGTTCTTTTAGGAAAGTCCTATGTATTCCATTAAATTCCTATAAATTCTGGTTGGGTTAAAGGAAGAACATGGGGTAGCTGGATTACCCTGTTTTCAAGCAATAATGTCTATCTGTGGCTTGAATAAAAAAGTGTGCAGCCTGAATCAATGATAAGCATTGTCTCCCAGATGACACAAGTTCCCTAACAGGAACCTCCTATAAACAGATACGAGCCTGGAGAGCTCGGAGATGAGCACGTCTTTTTATGACTCGCTGACTGACTTTCAGTGCAAGTCCCCTCACAATAAAATCCAGGTCTTGGCCTAAAAAAGGCCTTGGAAAGGCCTTGGAATTTGGCCTTCTGTGCCAGAAGAGCATGTGGCCAGGACCCGTTGTGGTGGAGATGCATTTGAGATCTTGGGCGCTTCTCCTGTCTGGAGGAACAGATTTGACTCACAGCTACAAGAAGTCCTGCGTGGGACCCGGTTTCCCTCGCAGAGAAGTGGGATGAAGGACAAAGATCATCTAGTCATTAATACCTTCATATAACATTTCTCTGCTGCCCATTGCCATTTTTTCCCCATTTTTGCTATGAATTTCTTTTGAATTTCTTTGGCCACATTATTGGTAAGCTGACCCAATTTAAAATCACAGACTCCATCAAACCCAGTATTTCCAGAGTGGGAAGCTATAGTGCCTCTGATGAGTCTCCTCTTTAGCAATATTGGTTTTGGTCTAGACATGACTCTCTGACTGGAAGAGAGGGGCAGTCTTGTCTTTTCTGAAGCTGTCTTTGGTTTTTAGCCACACGTCAAACACTGCTGACTGCCGGCTTCCTCTCCATGCCCTGCTTAGCACCTCACATGCAGCCATACGGGACAAGCACTTTAAATGAGAGGTGATTTGGTGTCAGTGCTGCTTCACCCGAGTCTCACCTGAGTAGAGAGCAACAACTGATTACTCCAGATTTCAATGTGTAGGTTTTCCTATGGAGGACCAAATCTTCATTCTCATTTCACTGAAAATCCCCCACAGAGCTGGGGCGTATGTCTTAAATGTTGAAGGTGATAGTTTTGATGACCAGGCATTCTCGCTTCTGCAAAAAACATTTTACAAAAGACTTCTGCTTGTTGCCCCACACTGCAGCTGCTTTTTGCAACTGCATTGGCAGCTCTCAGGCTTATAGATAGAGAAATTATATGCTCAGGTACCCAGGCGATTAAGTACATGGTTTCATGTTTTATTTTCAAATCTGCCAATTTTTGGAGGTATTATCGCTCGGAAATTTGGTGCAGTCATTGTCAGATGTAAGGAAGGCTTGAGGAGGAAGAGATCTGGGCTAACACCCATTCTGCGCTTAAATGCCTCTTCCACCACCCAGACTACGCGTGGTACCACTCCATACCTTCTGAAGATCACTACTTGCTGTGGTGGGAATTTCAGATCTAATGAAATGTTTGAAAGCTCAGAAGATCGAGATTGTGTAAACAGACTCCTGAGACAAGCCCCTTTTTGAAGTGTTTTGTGAAAACGCCTGTAAACATCTGCAGCGTGGAGGATAAGCAAGTGACTGATTCAATCTGGTTTTTGTCAGGGGCGGCAGTGGGGTGCGTGGCACAGGGCTCCGCGCAAGGGGCGAGGGGCTTATCCTGAGCCCGTGATAACCTCATGCGTGACCTCAACGAGGGACTTGGCTTTCCCATGCTATTCTTCCTTCACCACACGCTTTGCCTCCAAGCACACCTCTCCATGGTGGCTGCTCTGTGGTACGAGTGATCCTGCTCAAAGATGTGTATGTTGAAAGCTCAGGGATGACTCAGACAAGCTGGTTTTCTTTCTGAATGCAGTATTCTCCACTCTTATTTTTCATTTACTCCATGAAAAATTGGCACTGGATGGTGGGTTGCATCTGAAGGTCTTCACTGGTCAAAACTGGCCAGTGGGGCAGCTGAGAAAGCAATCTGTGACCACCATGTACTGGAAACATCCTGTGGCTTGGACTGATGGTAAGTTAGATTACACCCAGTGAAGTTCAAGCAGACTAATTGATGGAGACTTTACTTGGCAGCAGTGCTAAATGAGTGGCATTTGAATATTTTGTCAGTTTTCTAGAGATGGACATGTTTTCTTTCAAGAACAGCTTTACATCTTTTCTTTCTGCCTTTTAATTTCCCTTTGAGCAAACTGTGCAGAGAAAACACCCACTTACCACTGATGGTAAGAAATTTTCTTGGCCAGTGAAAAGACAAGATGCTGCTCCCAGGCTCTGTGGCTGCTCTCAGGAGGTAAGGCAACACGCTGTCCCCAGCATATGGGTGAACTGAGATGCAGGAGGAGCGAATGATTTGCGTGTGATCACACGTTACGTCTGTGGCCGGGATTCAAAAGCAAATGTTTCAGGCTAACCCTGGTAACCATTATCCTTCCTTATCTTGGGACCAACAAGGGAAACGTCAGAGCTTCCTGGAGACCGGAGCTGGCACAGCAAGACCCCAGGCAGAGCCATATGGAGCTGGGGGAAGGTCTTACATATTGGGCCACCTGCAGCTTTTATTATCTTCTTTGTGACATGGGTTACTTCCTTCACAGGCATTCGGAGAGGGTACGCCAGGGAAGACAAGGCCATTTCCTTCCAAGGAATAAAACACAAGTGGGGGTTCAGTGTTAATTTCTGGAGAGCTCTCTTAAACGAGCCACAAAAAAGGGTTGGGACCTGCACTGATGTCTGGGCATCTCTACCATCTCCTATTTTTGCAGGAGAATATGTAAATGAAAGGTTAGAAACATCCCGTGTTTATAAAGCAGTAACTGTTTCCTGGGCTAAATTAATTTATAAGCAACTTTTGAGTAAGATATACATCCTACATCCTGAGGCTTTGAGCCAAGGGATTGTCCATGATGGCTTTATTGCCAGATTAATGTGGTATACCTCCGTGTTACTCTTAGCAGACAGATATGTGGTCTCCTTTTTCTCATCCTAAAATAATTTAATAAGGGAAAGATAAAAAATTAAATGGGTTTTCAATATCAATTTAATCTGCAGCTATCAGTAGTACTGCATGCTAGCCATAGCTGTGCACTCGTTCCCTGGTATCTCTGAAGGCTCTCTGCAACGTTGCTGGGATGCCTTAACACCGATTTCCATACCTTAGCCGTCTTGGTTTGCTTTTACATTTTAACTCAGCTCTGAATTTTCTGGATTTCTCTTGGTTGTCTGGAATAATTACAACTTCCCACAAAATGCTACTTTTGCTTTCAGATATCTGAATTTACTCAACCTAAGCTCCAATTTAATGTTATTTTTCTTGGGAATCTAGCAGTAAGCGTTCAGGTCTGAGTCAGTAACTGTGCAATGTCCTGTGCTGCAAATGGCAAGGCAAATCCATTTCTTCTTATAAGGAATTAAAACAATTCACAGAGAAATCGTGAGGAAAGTCATTCAGAAGTGTGGATCCAAAGGATGGTTTCAGCGAGGTAAATCTACAGTTCTCCGAAAACTGTGTAGAGCTGCTCCTCTCTGCATCGGCATGACTAAGGATAGGGTTTAATCCAAAGTCTAAAGCCAGTAGTATTGGGAGGGCCCCGTTTTCTCTCCAGCCCAAAGCATTTCATTGCCTACCATCCTACCATCCCATCCGTACAAGGCCTCTTCACCCCTGATATCAAACAGCCCCTGGCTCTCCAGGACTCGGCTCAGCTTGAAGCATCATGAGAGAAGCCAAGCTCTAAGCCTGTAAGAAGAAATGCTGTATTACTGGTTGGGAACTATTTGCATTCTCATATGAGGATGACTCAAATAGCACGAGCTGTGACTACATGCTGGGAAAATATCATCCGGAGGACGGAGTGAGCCACAAGTACGCCCATTCCTTCTCGGTGTGCTCATTGCAGAGACCCCCGACAGTTTATGAAGGCAAGTCAGCAGTAGGCTTGTTTGCAGGAGCAACAACCTTGTCTTGCGTGACTATGGGTTTCTAAAACCTCCAGGCAGATTTCATCATCATGGGCAAGACCTTGACTGGCGCTGGAGTATGAAAGGATTGGCAATTGCCTGGCACTAAATAGCTCTGAGATTGAAGGGGCCCTGGAAGGAGCTCCCTGGGAGTGAATATGTCCTAAGCAGCACAATTAGCAGTTGAGGCTGCACTTTCCTTCGCTCTACACCTGAATACATAAAGAGAGCCAGAGAACAGAAATATATCTCTCAGCGCCGTAACCGCCGTAATTGGCCTGATGTTACAATGATCACAGCGCTCCTTAACGATGAAAGCCAGACGCGGTGCTTTCAAAATCAACAATTTTACACCTGGCTAAAAATCATAACATTTGGATTTAATTAAACACTCTTGTTGGAGGGGGATAGGAAAGGGAGGAGAGCCACAGTAAAGCTGCAAGGATGGCCTGGCAGGACTGCCCCTGCAAGCAGGCACCTCCAACTTGTGACACCAGCGTGGAAAGGCCAGGTGTGTAAAACTGGCTAATATCTTGGAAAGTTCCTCCGAACTCATTAACTCAGTACATCTGTAAATGCTGGCCATGTTCCCAGCCTTTATTTTCAGCCCACTTTTCCTGTAAGCTCTTATGCATTATCTCTTTGGTTGCCATCAGACATTGTCATTAACTTCCAAAGGCACAAGGCAAGAGGAGGCAAAGCCCAGATCCAGATGGGGTGGTCGGCATTAACGCGGCTGTACCATGGGTCATGGAGGAATGCTTCGTGACAACTTGTCGGGCAAACATTCCCTCGGTTTACCCTCAATAAACCTGTGTTTCACATACAGCTGTTAAGGAGCTAAGGCTCCTTCAAATCCTTTGCAAGGCTCAAGGCAACCATCACACTGGAGTCCATAGAGCAGCACTGGGGGTATAATATATTTTTGACTGGTGGCATCCAAAACCAGTTGGCACAGAAGCCCAGAAGGAAAGAGCTGGATGTATTGGGGGGATGAAATGGGGAGAAGCAAAGGCATGGCTGAAAAGTGGAGGTTTTGCTGTAGGGAACTCATAGGGGACATGACAAAGAGTTGAAGGGTCTGTGTGTCAATGTGGTAGGAAGCTAATCCATAGCAAACCAGGTTTCAGGAGTTCCTCTGCCCTTAGAACAGCTCGTTTCTTTCATGTGCATGATAGTGGGGCTCAGATACCTGATTACGACCTGTAGGAGTTGCCATAAAGGAAACCTGCTAACCCCTACAACGCTGAGGTTTTACAGACAGACAGCTGGGGAATGGTTAAGTTACATGTACGCACATGTGTCTGTGAGAGCAAGTTGGCGATGTCTGTAATGCAATAATTTGCAGCTGTCAAATAGTTAATGTAGACTCAGCTTGAGGACTCATAAATTTTAGTTTAACATGCAATTCTGCTCCGACAAGTGTCTATATAAAAATAGCACCTTCCTACTGAAATGATCTGCTATCTATGCGTAATCACATGCAAATCTGATTAATTTGGTGACTAAATTAAGGGGAACGGTTTTGAAAAATGGGTGCCTAAAGTTAGATACATACTATTTAGGTATCTAAATATGCAGTAAGATTTGAAGTGGTACTTAAGTCTTGTCACTTTGAGTTGCCCTTGGAGTAGTTTTTAAAATCAGATTACCTTTCTGGAGCCCTGAAGCACAGAATTAGGTAAGTGGATTCGAAAATATTGTCTTCATTTTTATTCCTTATTATCTCTGTTGAAGCTGGAAATATGCAGCCGCTCCGGGAGTGGGCGAGCAGAATTCTTTTTCATTCCTTTTACAATTGTACAAGCCAAAAAGATGACAACTTAACTTCTAGATCCCAGCATGAGTTTGTAGACCTGGTAGTTGGAAAAACAAACCAAACATCTTTTTTACTTGTAAACTGACTGCATTTGATCTGGAAATCATTGAGATGCAATAAACATGAACTCCATGATCCTATTTTTATGGAGTCAGTTTTCCGAGTAGAACCACACTTAGCAAAACAATCATTATAATTGAATAGCAGTGCTTGTGAAAAGGGCTGGATTGAAAACACTGATGACAGAAGCCTTCTGTTTATCCCTGGAACAGCAGTGACAGTGGTAGCGTAAGCTGCAACACACTATTCCTCAAACAATTGACACCCAAGGGACTAACTAGTGTTACAGCTTCAAATGCACTGTTTTGCTGGGGACCTGTTTTCTAGCAGTGGTGGGTGCTCCTGAGCTAGCGGTAGTGGTTGCATAGCCACGTTGCTGAGCAGGTAGCGGTGGCTTAGGGCACTTCACCTTACTGGCATTTTTGTAGCTACACTCTTGCTAAACAGTTTTTGGAAGCAAAAGGGTGAGGAGGTAGCTTGGTTGCAATTGCTTATTTGGTCTCCGCACACAAGCTCACTGCTGTTTGGTCAATTACTGCTAGCTGCGCAGAGCTTGGACTTTTTTTTCCCCTATCTTTTTATGTTGACATCTGTCCGTTGGACATCAAAGTGCAATCTTTCAAAGCCACAGTCATATGACTTACCGAACACTTAAGTGATGATCTATACAAACGCGGGCAGGCTCACTCCTGGAGGAGGCATTCTTCTGTCGTGATGCGTTAAAACAGCTCTTTGTATTTGGGCAATAATAAAGATTCATTTGAAAGTATTAGATATCATCAGGGCTTGACCTCTTTGGAAAGTATTCTTTAGTGAGAGTTTTAAAGTGCATTTGGAAAGATAATTATTCTTGTCCTTGGGTAGAATCTGGGCAATTTATGTGCTCAGCTGACTTGCCATTTTGGCTTCAATGGATATTTATTCCCATAACGTAGGGTTTCTGTGCATGGTCGTGTTGCAGTGGCTGAGAATGATGGTAATGGGCAGATTAGATACGTGCAGACAGAGATGCTGCTTAGGGTGACACATCCTTAATTGTCAGTAGTCTTACAGCAGGCAGTGTGCTCACTACTGTAGCTCTTCAGTGCAGGGGAAGAAGAGACTATTTATCTCTTTGTTTTTCTCTGTGTGTGTGAGTTCACAAAACATTTGCAAAGAAGCATTTCATGGCCGTGAAAAGGTTGTTTGTCTGTATCATTTAAGCCAGCATACCACTCGGAAAATTGAATTTTGTACCTCTCCTGCATGGTAACTTTATTTCCATAATATTTCAATATGTATTTTTTATTCACAAGCATGTCATTATTGCTTTATCCTGAAGCTTTCATTAGTAGTCAGTGTCATGTATCTCGACTTTCTGGAGCTAATACACACCGTGCTATAAATGGATATTGCAACATTTGATAGGGCTTCCCAGGAAAGTGGTAGAGAGCATAGATGTATTTCCACAGGCTGCATTTTCATCAGATCACAAAATTTAAGCAGACATTACCAGGAGAATATTTTTCTGGCCCTCTCAGTCCCATGTGATGTCCCTGAACCGTGTTGGTGGTCACTGGGACAAATCCTGTGGTGGGATCCCCTGGATGAGGTATAAAACAGAGATCTGTGGACTCATGAACATTTCCACGCTATGTTCCTGAGGAGCAAGAGTTCTGTCCGGAAAGTCCTAGCTACTTTTCCAGCGCATGTTTATAAATGTCAGGTTTATAAAAGGTTGTTATAAATGTCGTGCCTCACATCCCTGGCCATGACACCTGTGCCCTGCCACCAGTCACCTGCCATGAAATATGGGAAATGCCATTACATGTTTGGTTGTCTCCAACCATAGCTGCCTCTGGCCACTTCAGGCATTTTTGGGTAGAAACTGTTCTCCACAATGTGTTTCTGCAGCCCCGTACCAGTGGTGCTGACTGGACCCCATAACAAAGCTGCAGGCAGGGCAGGATGCAGACATAAGATGGATGGTGAGGGGCATCAGCACAATTACCATTTCCCATGACTGACACACGCATGTTGCACCAGCTGGTGGTGGCAGAGGGGTGGAAACACATCTTCTTAATGTGCACCTGCTAATATAAATTAATTATTATAATAATGAAGCCAAAGCATGATGAATCTGTTCTCTCTAGCCCGTCTTCCATTCTGCCTTTGCTTTGGAAGCAGGCAGAAAAATATCAGTGCGTTTCCTTCTTTTCCTTTGTGCAGTTAACTCGCCATTTTTGTTTTGTCATTGCTCCTAACGTTTCATTGACTTCTGACTGTGACTTCGCATTTATTCAAAGCCATATTAGCGTGGTAGTGCCTAAGAGTTATTGAACAACTAACATAATGGACAAGTCATTCCAGCAGCAGAGCTGGAGTTTGCAGGAAAAGGTCATGGAAACCCCAGGCTACTGAGTCGTAGGCTGGAACATGGACAAGGTCTGTCCTTCTATCAGCAAATCTAGAGCCAAAATATGAGAAGGTGTGTGTGGATGCGTGTTTGGGTTGGAGAGCAGGGATGCCTCGAATGAGATGTGTATGCAGGATGCTGGCTGGGGAAAAATATAAAAATGGGTTATTAAAACTGGTGTGAAATCTCAACTGTAGTAGGATATGTGGGGGAAAGGAGGAGCTGTGTTTTCCCCTCATCTCTAATTTACTGAAGGTAATACACGTCATTTTGTTGACTTAACTGGGTTTAGATTGCGGTCTGCTCCTCAGTATTGTACTCACATGAGGCTCAGCAGCTGTCTCTAGCAAGATCCTGGTAAGAAACTGCAGGCTGCAATAGGTTGTCCGTGATCAATGTATAATTTCACTATCTTTAGGAGACCTTTCTAATGAACTTTGTGGACTATTGCCAACACTTTGCATGTGACAGTTTCCTCCTGCCTGAATTGCTGGGTTTTGCAGAGCATGCTGTTCAGTGAAACTGAAATCAGGGAAGCCACCAACCAGTAAAATCCTTTCAGAAGAAGGGAAAAGATGTGCATGGGAAAAGGATTTTATAATGCAATCTGTGAAATTAAAAAATCATTGCCAATATATTGCACTTCTGTCACCTCTGTTGAAAAAAAATTAGGAGACAATGTCAGGTCTGTGGCTTTTGCATTTACAGCCTGGCAGTGGGCTGGGCAGAGGGGGCCCGAACTATTTCCCTGTGTTTTAGGGATGAGTTGGATGGTTATTTGACTCCAGCTGTTGGGGATCTATAGAGCAGCAGCTTGCACCCTCTGGAGATCAGTCAGATCTCATTAACCTGTAGCCAGTTATTTGTGCAGCTCTGAGCTCCCCCTTAGTGAAAAAAAGCCAATTTACTGAGTTTAGGCGATAATCTTGTTAGATATATTTTAGCCCATTCCATAAAGAAAAGTATGTTTGGGATGAAGAACATATTTCTGGTAACTCTGGCGCCAGTCTCACAGTCTAACGGGATATGTGAGATGAGATTAAATGCGTATCCTCTGTCTTTGAAGGCTGCCCAGTGGCTTTGTGTAACTCTACCTTCTGGTGAATTTGCCAGTTCAGCAAATTTAAGGACTGCTTGTCCAGGAGGAGATCCAGACAGCTAGTAAGGCTTTAATGCCAGTCATCTCTTTATACGTGTCTTTAGCTGGAACAAACTAAAGGAAAGTTGCATTTTCAACTCATTGGTGATCCTTTTCTATTCAACGTTACAATAACATTGCAGGTTTTTACCAGAAAAATGTCAAGCTTCTTACAGCAGTAAGTCTTAGGGCTATAAACATTTATACTAGCGTGCTAAAGAGATTTGGGCATAAGGGGCCTTACTGGCATTAGGGAGCAGCTGAAAATATGAGTAGGCTAACATTAGATTAAACAGAGGCAGGCAGTAATTTAATTGGCATTTATATATTAAGAGAAGGAAAAAATAGTAAGTTTAAAAAAAAATGTGGCTAGGAAGCTTTTAGAAATCAGGGAGGTAATTTGCTTTCCGAAATGATTCACAGCATCTCGTGTTAGCTAATTAACAAAACAGCAGGTTTGTGAATTTAACAGCAGTGGGGTTAGGACTTGGTGGGCTCAGTTCTCGTCCATGTGTTTGTTAGGGTCTGTTCAGCCCCTCGGTGTTTCGCTCGGCTCTTTGGCATCTGGGAGAGCTCGGCCTCTTTCGGGGGCAGAGTTACAAGTGGCTGCGCTCCGCGATAGGAGCCTGAGGAGGGTGAAAGGGGCAGGTGGAGAGGCAGGAGATTATGCGTTGACTGGCATGACTCAGCCATCCATAAAATGATTTTCATTAATGTTTAATGTGTGTCAAAAATGTCAGCATCCGTAAGAGGGGCAGATAAATTATTTAGTCCCATGAGTGTCTTGCCTTCCCCTCCCGCTGATGTATGTAAAATGTTTGCCCTGGTTTTGTCTAGATTTAGGATGTTGTCAGGGAAGTTAAACCGATCGCTGTTACACCCGGAGTGTTTCCTTGCGAGACCCGGAGGAGCTGCTGCTGCTGCTGCTGCTTTACAGTTTGGTGCTTTGTTAGAGAGGTCTGGGCAACCTGAAGTCAGCTGCAAGTGGGTTATGCACGGTCCCTGTCGGTGGGCTAGGGGTTGTTTTTAAATTGGTTTGCAGAGGAGTAGACCCTGGGAAACTGAACTAAGGACAGAAGAGTGGGGTGTGAAGGGAGGTCCTGCTCTCCAGGTAAGGGCTGCGGGGAGCTGCTGTCAGAGCAGCCCAGCGTCACAGCGTAGCCCATGAGCCTTCCCTCTGCCCCCGCGGGGATGTGCTGCACCTGATGTTAGCTGGCGTACTTTCTTCTGCCGTTCTTGTGCCTTGGTTTTGTTGGTTTTGTCTGGAGGTGCATCACCCAGAGACCTGCAACCACCTAGTCTGGATGAACTGTGTCCCACTCAGGGGTGGGGACAGCCCCTGGGATCCCGGCAGGGCTTTGGCTCCTCTCCCACGTACCCCTCTGCAGGGATGGTTTCTACTTGCCGGCCCCGTTTCAGGAGCTTAGGGCATGGATCTTGCCTTATCCCTATCCAGGGAATTCGTGCACGGGAAGGGAAAACTCTCCTTTGAGTTGCAGGTTTGGGTTTTTAGAATCAGCTTCACAGGATGACACAATAGCTGCAAGATGAAATCATAAGCCCTAGCAGAAAGAAAGAGAGACCGAAAGGGATGAGCAAAGGAAGAAATGTATCTGATCAGATGGGATTTGAGGCGAGGTGAGACAGAGGGAAATGTAAGCCTAATTAATAGTGAGGCATTAGTTTGTGAATGTTGGATGAACCACAATCAAAAATGACGAATTTAAAACCGATTCCAACACTCGCACTATACACAACCTTTCTTCCTGGGCAGGGATCTTTCTGAAGGCAATGGGAACTTTGTCAACCTGTGTGTCTGTTCGGACGGGGCATGTTGAACCCTGTCAGAAAAATTAAAAAGAGAACTCTGCATTAAAATAGAAAATGTACAGATTGTTTTTAAACACGGGGGCAAATGCAATTGCTTTGTTTGTTAGGGATTTTTTTTTCTTTTTTAGGGAAGTCACAGGCCTTGGGACAAGGATCTCAATTGGCCTCTAATTAAAGTTGCTTTCTTACTGTCTGGCATGAAATCCCCCTGAGAGGCAGATGTTTGCAAAGCACACTTGAGGCACTGGCATATGGTTCCTTTGTAAGGCTGGGGTTTCAGCAAAGTGCCTCCTGAATGTTGTACATAATTAGATATTTTATTTTATTTTTTTGTCCCGGAGAAGTTACTGGTGGCTGGGGGCCTCCAGGATCCAAGAGGGAGGCTTTTTGAGAGATGGATGGGAAGCCCTAAGCATGTCACTGATACGTGACAGGTGCTGGCAGATGCCCTGCTGCAGCTTTTTGGAAAAAGCCTGTTGACTAAACTAATGCCAGTTAAAGGAAATTATGCTAACCTACAGCATTTAATAGAGAATCAGACCCTGGGTACCTAACCTCTACAACTTCACAGAAGACTCGCATCCTTCCTACAGGAATCCATCAGCAGGTCTAAACTTTTACAGGATTATAAAAGTCTGAGGAATGTTTCCATGAGGAATCCAATTGTAATTGAGAGGGGAGTGAAATGAAAAGAAAATATTCATGCTTGGGTAGAAACCATGGCCATGCTTAAAATGTGACTTCAGATTACAAATGGCCCATAGCTCTTTATTAACACCATAACGGACTGTTGCATCTGGGTGGCCACTGATGTGTAGTGCAATCTACGGCAAGACACTTAATGACTAAAAGGTCAAGGTGCTGAATACACTCATTTCCCTCTGGGGCAGCACATCCATCCCTTGCACACTTAAGAAATAAAACACAGGATTTTGTGTCAGATGACCTAATTTTTCCAATTCTCTTAACGTCTCCCTTTCCTGCCCAAAAAGTCCTTTCTGTGATCACCAGAGCAAGTCTTTCCTGCTGTCAGTGCCTCATTTTTGCCTATCTATAAAAGTACACTGTAACAGTTCCCTGCCTCAGAAAGGTTTTTTGAGACAAACTTAATTCGTGTTTGTAAGGTGCTTTTGAGCTCTGTGGACATGACTGTGCTTTACTAATGTGGGCAGTCATTAATTCCATCTGTAGAGAGGAAAACCAAGATGTAGTGCAGTTAAAACAGCTTGTTCAGGATCACAAAGCAATTTAGGAGCAGAACCACCAACAAAGCCAAGTCTTTTGACTAGCAGTCAGATGTGCTATCCACGGGGCTACCTATAATGTCTAATTATTTTTCTAAGGGTAGGAACTGAAAGATCTCAGCCTGATTTCAAAGTCCTGATGAAAATAAAAAGGAAACGCGTAAAAGATTGACTCACAGTCATTGCATTCTCTTAGCATCTCTATTAGTGTATGTTTAAAATGAAATGAATAAAATCCCCCGTGGATGGAGATGAAGCAGAGCCTTCGCCACAGACTGTGCATTAATTCGATATACTTCTGATGCTCTGAATGGTTTTGTACCACGTATGAAAAGGCAAAGCCTGGATGTTGGCTTAGGTGGCATACACAGGGTGCGATGTTTTAGGCTTCAGGTGCTGAACACAGCTTATTAGAGGCCACATGTGCACAGAGGCTAATGAATTTGCATGCTTGCTGCAAACGGCTGTATCTTTCTTGAAGCCTTGCCTATTCTTTGGCGTGCTTTCAAGCTGAGGCTACTGTTTAAATGTGTGGACATTCAAAGGCTGTGCTGGGAGGCTCGATGCTGCCAAGTACCTCGTGGAAGGAATAACAATCTCGGCAATTAGCAAGCTCCCCCAAACCCCAGCCCTGCCTCTCTCGGTGTTTTAGGCAGGGGAGGGGAGGGGGCTGTGCTGGCGGTGGCTCTCCCTTTGCGGGGATTCAAGCTGTGGGAAATCAGAGGGACCGACCTGTCGATGTAGAGGAGGCAGAAAAGCTGCTGGACCTCTGACAAGCACTGGCAAAACTTGGAAGTGGAGGTAGCCTGTAGTATTGCCACCCAATAGCTGTGACCAGAAGGATGTTTCAGCGAGCGGTAGTGGTGTATAATTAATAAAAAGAAGGACAGAATAAGGAAACACAGAGAAAATAATATTAGTCTTGGACTGAGCCTAAGTATTACATATAAAACCAACATTTATCTTTTAATTTTCAACTAAATGTAGCAATGTAATGAGTATAACTTTTGTCTCAGCTGGGATAAAGTGCTTAGCATGTGGTGCAGCGGGATTAGTCTTCTGTGCAGACCATCTATTTGGTGTCCATGGTTCTTGCAACTTTTAAGGCTATGGCGTGGGTCTGTGTGTCAGTCTGCACACTAGATCTGGTGGCATAAAAACATTTATTCCGTATAAGATTAACAGGAGTACCAGAGATCAGATTCATAGCAGATTTACAGTTGGATCCTCCATCAGGTACCTGTTAGGCACTTTGCATACCTTTATGTCCATAATCCTGTGTTTATATACACTTAGATGTGCAGAATAAGTAGACTTCAACCACAAGCTTAAATGCTGTGTGGGTCTTCAGTTATATAGCAGGAAAGCCATCACAAGTTTATGAAGGTCCTAGGGATTATTTACATTTCCATTGCAGAGCTGAAAGCAAGCTCCAGCCCCTGCTCCGCACGGGGTAAGAAATACAGCCAATGCCAGCTGTGTTTCCATGGAAAATATCTGCAATGTCCATGTTGGCTTTTGCTGGTCTCCCCAGATGAGCGCTGCATGCTGTGGCCGCACTTACCGCTCAAGGTATGTTGAAGGCAGATGGTCTGTTCGCTGCACTCATTCGTTTAGGAAGGGTGGACATGGCAGGAGCACCCGGTGAGATGCTTTTGCTTGAGAAAGTGAACCAGGGGTGGAGGGGGACAGTTGCCATCCTTGCCCCGGGGCTATAGTGTTAGTTCAACCTGCTTTTCACCCTATCCCTCCCACACTCTGACCTGCAAGAAATGGTTCCTTTGAGGCCAGGTATTACTTTTTATTGGTTATTAAGGAGAATAATAGCCTTTGTTAGTGAAGTATAGCTCTGGGTTAATCTTCAGTATAGTCGGTAATGATATTTACAGATAAATTTTGTATTCTTTCTGGCTGATGCTGCCTTTAGATTCAATTCAATTCCATCCTTCCTTCCTTCCTTCCTTCCTCCGTGCAGTCAAAACCTGCTCTTCTGCTGCCTGCAGCGGGGAAGGGCAGCGGGAGAGCCTCGCAGGCTCCTGGGAGGCTCAGGGCACTAAAATGTTCTTTCTTTGCATCAGGGATCAGCCTGTCGTCCGCAGAGGAGCGATTGGCAGATGCAGAGTGTCCAGCCCCATTCATCTCTGCCAGATGGTGCTAAAATACTAGTCCGGAGCACATGTTGCTTCTATTCAACCAAATGCTTGTGCCATGCTGTGGCCTCTTTGCCTCTGAACCAATGAGCCTCAGCCATCAAAATCCCAGTGGCAAAGGTCCCGGCAGCCGTCAGCTAAGCCCCTCTCCATGGCTTGTAGAAAATCAGAGAAATCAAACTAGGAAGGCTCACAGCCCTCGGGGACAGACAATAGCCTGCAGGAAAGGAAGGAAGGGGTTAAAGAGGGTTTAGCACACACAAAAAGTAAATATTTGAGGCAGAAATGCAGAAAGAAGGAATAATGGAGAGAGAAGGGCAGGAGGAGGAAGCAAGAAGTGTAAAGAGAAGAAAAAGGAGGATTATATTCTCCCAGAAAACAAAGGGATGGTTGTATGAGAAAAGCATTGGGGAAGCATTGGGGAAATGAGGGTTCAGCTCTGCACAAACTTTCTGTCTGACACAGAACAAGTCAATCTCTCTGTATCTCAGTTTGGAAATGCTACAATGGGAATAATAAAGTTTCCTTTGTTCTACCTCTCTCTGCTCACATCAGATGTCCCTTCTGTTTGTATGTTGTAGGAAGCCAAGATGCTACCATACTACAAACAAAAATTAAATCCACTGAGGCTTTGAGGGGAAAAAAAAAGAAGTAGGAAGGCAAATAGGCTATAATAAACCTAGGAGGTAACTGCTCCAAAACCAGGGCAGGGGGGGAAGAAGTACAGGAGAGGCCTTTACTGAGGGAAGAAGAAAGAAACAATATGGACCAGATTAATCCTACTGTTGCCTCCTGGACTCCAGTAGAGTTCCTTGAGGGATGGGTTTAGCCCAAGGAGTTCAGTTTTGTTTGGTTAAAGAAACTTCATGCCAAAGTTTTTAAATAGTCAAATCTGTTCTGAGAACTATGAGAATGTGGGCTGCCTTTCCTGAAACATTGCATGGGACTTGGGATGAACAACTCCCGCTGAAGGCATCAGGAGCCAAGTGATTAAGCCCCATGCAGTGCTCTGACAGGAGGCCTTCTTCTTGCCTACGCATACTTTTTTTAAGTATAGAAAGTATTTCCATATTTCCAGCAGCTGATCTTTATTTGAAGCCAAGAGCTGCATTTTTCAGATTAGAACTGAAGCTTTTCTAGGAAAAGCCACTCTGGAGCAGACCATGGGTCCATCTAGCCCAAGACCGTGTCTCCAACAGAGGCCCTGCACTCTGCTTAGAGAAAGAAATCCTAAAGCCCGCAGGGCTCTCTCCAGGGATAATTTATATTTCACTCCAAGAGTTGGAGTTTGGCTTTCACTCCAAAGTCTGTAGGCTTATATTCTTTCCAAAACTCCTGCTTATTTTATTAATCTTTACAGTTCCCTGGAGACGTTTGTTGTTTGCAGATCTCTAACCCGTTTGGGAAGCCCCTTGAGCTACTGACCTCCATGTCCGGCAGCAGCGAATTCCCCAAAACTGAGGCATTTGTGCAGGGAAAAAGGAATTTTCTTTTCTCAATTTCAGATTTGCTGCATTTAATATGGAAGCGTGCCTTAAGCTTCCCATCCACTCAGCTGGCTTCTCATTACAGCATCTCACCTAAAACTGCGAGCTGCTTCTGCCGTGTAGAAGACGGGCTGTGCGTGTGGTGCTGCTCTGCCCTGAAACGTGACTCAGCCATGCTGAGGATCCACTTTTTAAATTTTTCAGTGCCTCCAAGTTTACAAGAATACATTATTCTGTCAGCTGCTCCTGCAGGCACGCTGTGTTTTCTTCCCATGTCACTGGAGTAATAACAGTTTGTGGATAGTCATAGTGTCCCCGCTATGTGGATAGCACACTAAGCCAGGATGTGATCAAGGTGTGAGGGGCTGCAGGGTGACTGGGATATGGCACCCTGCTCTCTGCGCCTCTCTTTTGGTAAAGAGGCAAATGTAATGTTCAAGCTTCTTTGCAGACCATGGTGAGACTTGCAGGTAGAAGGGCAGGAGGGGCACTGTTGTGTAGTCCCATGCCTGTGATGATGGTGAACCAGCAAACCAGTGCATGGACAATGGGCAGGATGGCTCAGTGTTCAGCCTGCCCTTCCTTCATCCGTCTGTCCTTCTCTTTCCTTCTGCCGCAGAAGGGCTTGGGTCTTACAGAGTAGGAGAGAGGTGTAGGGCAGGATACAAAGTACAGCCTTCGTCATCGTCTAGGAATGAACTGGCTAGATGGTTGTATACCCGGGGCTCTGCGGCAAAAATTAGATGGTGCTATACAGACATGGCTTCGGATCCAGCATGCAAACAAACAAAACAAATGTATTAGAAACAGCTGGGGGATAGGATGAAAATGAGCATTATTAGGGATATGCTTATAATAACTTATGAACAGGGGAATGCATCATTGTTGTGCTGGGCCCTCCTGGAGACAGATTTGCTGTTGCTTTTGGAGCCCTTATTACAGCCCATTTTTCCCATTTATGCATCCCTTCCCCCAGCCCTTGCTGGAAAACCTGACAGCGTGCTCTGAGATGTAGCTGCTAATGTGAGGATTTTGTCAGGAGCTGGAGTAACCTATGAAAGCAGTGGCCATGGCCTCATCTGTGGGTCATGAGCTGCCACTTGGGTGAGCACGTACATCACCCAGAGCAGGGGCATTGCTTTAGGCACTGATCTGCCTTCAGGAGTTTCCTCCCTCATTCCGACGGAAGTTTTGCAGCTCTTGGAAGTTTTTGTCGATTCCCTGGCTGTAGGACAGGCTCACAGTTTTCCAATTCCTTCATCATTTTGGAGCGCGACCGAACCTGTCCTGGGGGATCCTGTGAAAGGTGAAAACAACTGCTGGCAGCACTGTCCCCGTTCATGTCTCTTCTTGCCCTTCCTGTGCACAGTCAGGACATCAGGGCTGTTAGCAGTGAGCCCTGTGCCTGCAGCCTGCCCTGCTGCAGCTCAGGAGGTGACCATCTTTAAAAGTCATATATTTTTCTCCTGGTCTCCATGCGTATTACCTCTGTGAGATGCAGTCCATCCTTTTGGGAGAGTGTTTGAAATTGTCCTTCAGCCCTCAGTATAATGGGCTCTTGCTAAGAAGTCCTTATTGTGTGTTTTACATATACGAATACTGCACCCACTGACATTTTTTTGGTAATGTTCACTAAGACTTCAGGTGTATAATGTCTAGTGCACAGTTAAGTGCCTAAGAATTGACTTTGCTGTTTCCCTGACAAATTTAACAAATATTGGCCAAAGCTCAACTTGCACTGACACTGCTGATCTTGCAGCTGGAGAAATTTGGCCCAGTACTCTGCTTCAGTGTCTTTGAGCCATCGTGATGTGTCTAGCACGTTGGCTGTTCTCATTTGCTTCACGGTTGGATGAGATGCTTATATACAAAGCTGCTTAAATTCCAAACGTTGCCTGTGGCTGAGTGGTTCCTGCCTTTGATGTGAGAGCTAGCCACAGCCTGGGATCTGAGAGGTTATTCTTGTTAAGAGGATAAGTTAATAGTAAAGTCTCGTATATTTAACACAGAGTGCACAAAGTCTGCTTACTTGAACACAGGAAGAGTTCAGCAACCAGGACTAGTTTCCCTGGTCCCAAAACACTTTACTAACACAAAGTGCTCTTTAGGGATCTCTCAGGACCGTGCTCCAGCACCTGTTCAAATTGCAGTTACATTGGTCTTGGCCTTGCATTGAATTACCTCACTCCTTTGTGTGCTGATTTTCATGAGCATAGGCTCAGCTGGTGAGCTTGCTCATCTTCTGGAGCTGAGTGTCACGGAGGTGACACCTGAGAGCATGTGAGGACATAGAGAGGTAGTTGTAGCCATTGGTCACCGGTGAGGGACGTGTTTGCATGTACAAGACAGTCTTGTTGCACGAGCTGACTGTGAATGGCACATGCTACCTCGTTTGCCATTAACAGTAACTCAACCATAATAATAGGTTCAGCTGCAGGTGGAAATGGCTGTTATGATCTTCATCCTGCCTGTTCCATACATCTGCATGGACTGAACCACTGTACCTTTGCGGGCTGCACGATGCAAGAAATAGATGTCAATATATAGGAGGGGCTTTTATCCCCATTCCCACTTTCAGACCCAGATGGTCAGGTGTCATCTGCTGTGTTCAGCAAGGAAGGTGTCATGGCTGGAGCAATGTTGCTCTGTCTCTAGCCAGTCAAGAAAGCTGCTGGGTGAGAAGACTCTGTTGCCCTGGTACCATCTCAGAAGAATGGTGGTTGCTGCCTGCCTGTGAAAGGCAGAAAGTAAAAATATGGGGTTTCAAATGTGTTGTACTCTTTGACCAGCTGGAATAGATTTAAGGCCATATTGAAGATCACTTGTCGTGACGGGTATTCACTACCCAGGATGGATGAGTTATTTTTCAAAGCAGCTGCAAAGATGTCCTTCAAACCCACCTTTTGTTTTGTAATAGCGCTGATGGAATAGCAGTGTCTGGCCTGCCGTGGGGTGATCTGTTACCACTGGTCTTCTGCAAAGCAGAAAGATGCTGCTGGTGACCGAAACCACCGGCAGTTCTTTTCCTAAGACTTTCAGAAGAGTGAAAATCTGGGATTTCTTTGGTGAACTTTCAGGATACTTGAAATAATTTGGCACTGCAGGGAAGGCAAATGGCCTATGCAGATATATTTAACACGTAATCAAACAGCATGAATTACATGAGGATGTGCTGTGGCGTCAGACCACTCCTTACCCAGGGAAAACTTTGGCTGGCTCATAAGGAGCGTGTCCTCCCTCTGAGCGCGGTCCCCACCCTGAGCCATTCCATCTCCAGCCGTGCTGCGTAGAGCAGAAAGGGGGAAAGGGGAAAAGCCTTTTTTAAGCCAGCCCCTGTGCAGATCTCTCAAGGGCTGATGCTAAACGGATGTGTATGTGCTGTAATGTTCCCTGCAATTTTGCCTGGACTGTGTTCAGAGCAGTGAAGGGAGAAGGCTTCTGGCTCGGTGTGCAAGCCGGGCATCTCCCAGGCTTGATAGTACGGTCTGTGAAAAAGGCAGCGGGGATAAATCTAGTTTGTTGGTGGAAAATTTGTTAACCTTTCAGAACTTCTGAAGGATAAAGTGATGAGTTGATTCTCTGTATTTTCTTTTTACAAACCTATCTCTATTGATGCTAATGCTGTTTGTTTATCAGCCATTAGGGTCTGTCTCTTGGTGCTTTTATGTAATTTGTAGACTTTATCTAGTCTGATTTTGAGAAACATGGAGTGTCTGTGAAGCTGGGAGCAAGGACATGCTCTCTTCTAATGTGGCTTTCCTGTTTTCCTCTGTTTGGCAGGTTCTTTTCGAAATGATGGTTTAAAAGCTGCTGATGTCCTTCCTATACTAAAGGAGAAAGTGGCCTTCGTGTCAGGTGAGTACATCTTTGCTGGATCCCTCCAGCCCAGCATGAGCTCTGCCTGCCGCATCCTGGTCCTTATGGTGCTGCAAGAGTCACGAGGGACCAGTTTCATGTTTGGACTTGGTAGTACTTAAATTAGCTCTTCTGCTAAGAAAAGGGCTGTATGTGGAACTGGGCTCTCAAGTAATACCCAGAGTGTTGGAAACTGGCCCATGATGATTTTCTTCATATTCTGAGAAACAGGTAAACAGTACAGGTGGGATGAAATGCAGCTTCTCAGCTCCATCCCAGACCTGTGCTGTCTCAGCATTCAGGACAGTTCAGGGATCCTGCTTTGGGTTCAAGGTCAGTCAATAGCATTAATTCCTGTTTGTAGGAAGCACTCAGACCTGTAAATCACTGGTGTTTCATTTGCAATCCCAATCAACTTGCAGTTAAAAGTACGATTGATGCTGCATTTCCATAATAACTCAGATGCTCAAAGATCTCCTGCCATCCTGTACAAAGATTTACAGCCTTCATTCAGAAGACAAATCTCAAGGACCTGGAGGTGGATGAGGACTAGACAATATGGGAAAGGCTTTGAAAATGGCTTGGATGATATTGTTTCTGGCGTGAATTACAACTTGTCAGGGAGAGGGGGAAGAGAAAGTCTGAAGCGATTATAATCTTGCATGAAGTCTCTCAAATTGGCAGCATAAAACCAGGGTATTCCCAGTGCCAGTGTTTCTGATGATTGCAAACCATTCAGGCTGCTTTTGGTGAGCTTCCCTGTTGCAATGAGAAAACCTGCATCAAAAATGGCTGGCCCCCTTGTTTGCAGTCTTTGCTTTTTGTTTCCTTCGTCTCTGCAGTAATGCTGACTGCAGACCGGAGGAGAGTAGCAGCGAGGCCGTTAGGTGCCCGGACTCTTCCTCCCTGGCTCTCCCCCCAGGTGCTGGAGTGGGGCCCGTGAGGATGGGGCTCGTCACCCTGCTGGGCCATGGAGGTGCCTGGCCAGGCAGGAAAAGCTTTCACCTTGACTAATGGTTGGTGTGAGATGCCTTCCCATGTAGCAACAGTTAAATGGTCCAGGGATCACGAGTCCAGCAGTGACTTGGGCAAACGATTTGTGGCTCTATAAACCCTAAATTTGCTGACCAACGACATGAAAATCCAGGACTTTGAGGGAAGTTTGTGAGAAACCAAAAGCGTCGCGTGAAAACCCAAGACTATCCCAACAGTACTCGCACGCAGGACTACTTTGCCTCACACTGGCGTCTCATTCTGAATGTCCTGAAATGTTTTACGTGGTTGTTGTCTTTCACTGCTCCAAAGAGGGGAACACAGTCATAAAAACACAGCGTACCTGCAGACTTGTTTGTGACACAAAGCTGAACCGGGCGCTCTGGGGAAGTGAAAGGGAGGAATTTATGCAGGGACTCTACTGGAATTTAGTTCTTGGCTCCTGCTGTTGCTTCACATGGAAATGACTGCAGGATCATTTGGTAATTCATGGAATATTTAATAATGACAACCTGTCTGGATCGTTTATATAGCCCCTGCCACTGATGGGGCCTGCATTCAGCTCTGAGCCAGAGGGTCTCGCACCAAATCATCTGCTCGTTAGATGCTGTCCTGGGCATCCTTGGGGGGGGCGTTAAACAAGCAGTGCCAACACGATCCCCCGGGGTTTCGCACCGTGATCCGCTGCAGACAAGGGACAGCTCACTCCTCGTAGACTCACCAGCCTCCAGGCTTGTGTCTGCTCAAAATGTGCCTGTTCTTGACGCAGCTAGCTAGCTAGCGGTCCTAGGATTTACACCTCCTCTCCATGGTCTCCAAACGCAACGACTACAGGCAACAATTGTCAGGGGCCTTTGCAGATAGAATGCTCTCAGCTGCTAGCATCTTACTGCAATAGCCCCAGCATCACCCTCCAGCCCAGTTTAAGTACTGCCTAGTCTTCCCCTGGGTTGTTGTAATAAAGCAGATTAAGAAAAGGATTTGAGCACTTTAGCTCATGGCTAGGTTCTTTTTAATTAAAATGGAATAACTTCCTACAGTATGCTTTGAGTACAGAAGAGAAAATGTTTGCCAAAATAGAAAAATCAAATAACTGGACTTTGCAAGATAAAAAATAAAAAAATGGTCTGTAGTTAGCATAGACTCTGGGAGCACGTTGCGTTTGTAATCAGGCTTCCTTGAGGAAAAGGAGAGTTTCATTGAGTCTTCTTCAGAGTTTTATACTACAGTTAATTTTAACGATAACAGTACAGTAAAGTTGTCAAGGGGGTTCTCTTTACACCAGCAGAATTTATCAGCACACACAAAAAAATCTCAGCTGAACATCTCAGTTACATAGTTTATTTCTTTTCTCATCTGCTGCGGCTCACCAGCTTGTTTTTTAGTCCATGATTCGACAGGAAAGCTGCAGAGAACAAACAAGCTCCTTCAGGCAGGGGCTGAAACACCGTGCTTTGTGTTTCGGTGTTGTGGATGCTCCATGCACGGACCATGCAGGGCAGCAGGGCAGAGCGGACAGGGAAGTACTTGGGCTGCTCCAGAGAAGGCACAGCAGGACCTGCCTGCACAGCTGTGTAATCTCAGAGGAGCACTCAAGCTTTCAGAAGTGCACTTAATTTCAGAGTTGAAATACAGCTCTAACTAGCTGGGCATGGATTCATCCAGCCTAAATGCCGGCTGGGGCTCTGTGCCTGGCGCTTCCCCTCGGCTGGCTCAGCCAGCAGCGAGCAGCAGGCGCAGGGCTCTGCATCCGCATCCCTGCGCTGCGGGAGAGTTGAGGGGCAGACAATGTTGGGATTTTTTCCTGGAACTGGTTCTTGATTTCTTCCAGTGATCTCCTGTATGAGCTAGACTGAACCCAAGCAAAGTTCACGTGTATGTGTGCCTAAACAGCTCCTGAAAATCCCATTCCAGCACTCATAAGCAGAGAGATGGCCTGAGCAGTCGGGGGCATGGTGTATCCTGGCCATCGCCATCTGATCGCTTCCATCGATCTCGGGGAAGCCGAGTAAGCAGGGGGTTGCCAGGGGGGAGGCTTTGGCCACCTGCTTGTTGCCTAAACCCTTATAAAATCTTGGCTTTGCCTGGGTGGTTCACTGTTGCTTCCAGCAATGGAATGGCTTTGGGAACCATTAGGGAGCGAGCTACAGGCCAGAGACTGATTTCTGTGTTCTGAGAAGGAGATGACCGCAGAGGAGAGGAAATAAAACAGGTTGTAGATTATTTTAGGTGTTTTTTTTCAGTGAGAGGTGGTGAAATATTTTGGAAGCTGGGCCTATAGTCTTTCCTAGGAAACACAGATGCTGTTTTAGAAGAATGGTTTAACTTGGGATGTTGTTCAGCTGCTTGCTTATATTTATAGGAGATTTTCTATAGATCAGTGCAATATGGGAGGAAGCATATGAGGCTCTCAGGAGAGGGAGGGGAGCTGTTACCATGTCCCCTTCCCATGCATGGAGCTTTTCGTACACTTAGGCTGTGAAAAGCTTGCTAGTTGACTAATGCTGTGGGTCTCGCTGAAAGCATTTGCCCTTTCCCCACGTCCCACCCAGAAAAGTTTCTCAGGATCCTTGCCGGCACTTCCCATTCCCCGGAGGGTGCAGAAGAGCGGCAGCGCGTGGGCTCCCGCCTGTCACCCAGGTACCGTCTGCTCATCTGCCGAGGCAGGAGTACAAAGGAGAAGGCTGGCCAGGTTTCTGAGGGGGTGGTTGAGCACGGAGGAATCAACAGCAAAAGGCAGAAGGGTGTAATAAGCCGGTGAGCTGCTGCAGCTGTGACAAGCAGAGCTCCCAACGCGTGTTCAGCAAAGCGGGAGATTTTTCTTTGGACTTTGGGTAACAAAAGGCACGGGGCAGGGAGAAGTGGATGCAGTGACATTTGGCCATCTCCATCCTTCAAAATCCCACTGTCCCCAACCCCACATGTCTCGGGAGCTGCCTCGTAAGCTGGGTCACAGCGATGTGTGAGCCTGGCTGAGAGCCTGAAGGAAAAACAGAGAGAGATTTCCCAAAAGGTCTTTCAGAGGAGGAATTTCAGTGTAAGTAGATCAGACGAAAGGACAACTTTGCAATTAGGTTTCACTAAATTTAGGCCAGCACGATGAATCAAAGTGGAAGGCTTAGAGGGGAAGACACTGACCTTCCCAAAAACTTGTCTGAAGACACCACAGGTCAGTTAGTGCCAGAGGTACACGGACCACATGTGGAGGGGCATGTTTTTTTCTTTTTCCGTGATGGACGCACTTCACTCTTCAGAGAAAAGGTTGAAATGAGACCCCATGGCCCTCTGGGCACTGGAAGAGTTCAGATCCAGATTTCAGGGGGTCTCAAACACTGATTTGTGGACACTGGAATTTGTATTGGGTTGGGACTAGAACTAACCAAAATATTTAATTTTTGAATGATGTAAACGTTTGGTATTTGCACAAAAAGGTTTTATTTAAATTAAAAGTTTCCATTCTCCTCTTCCTCTGGAATGGAAATTTCAAATGAAACATCAACATTTCTTCTATATTTTGTTACAGAAAAATGTTTTCCATTTTATACCATTCCCTGGTGTAGTTTGAAATCAGCGGAAATTCCAACGAGAGGAAATATGCTATTAGAAAAACATAGCATTGCTTGACTATTGAATTTTCCTAGTGGTTTTGGACCATCATGCTTTCATCTAGAATTTGCTGCTGCATTGATGCAGATTTTTCTTTGAAGAAGAAAACGAGGAAGTTTAGACTGTAAAGTTTCCAGGTCTTTTGATGAGGTCTGAGCCTGCTGGGGGTTTTTGTTGTTGGTTGTTTCTTTCCTTTTGTTTTTCAAGAGTGTTACATCATTTTTGAAGATAGAGAAGAGCCTTTACCTATAGGGGCTGTTTAGATATCCTCATTGGGACTCTAAGGTTAAAGCAGAAATCAAAATGTTTCCTGGGATTTCTGATTTCATTTACAGCTTGTAAAGGTAGTGTGCAGAATCAGTTGCCGTATGTCTTTCCATACGTTTTAACAATAGCCATGGACTAAAGTAAACAATTTCTGTGGAGAATGTCTAGTCACTGCCAGCACTTACTGTCCTGGCGCTCGGACACCAGCAGCTTGCCAAGATCCACCAATATCTCCTTAGAGCAGGGAGATTTCTCCTTTATGTACTTCCTTAATTAGCCTGTGTGAGAGTAGTGATGCAACCTGTGCTGCCTTGTGGAGAGGCAGAAGGGTTCAAGTGTCTTACAAAACTGGGCAAAAAATCAACCCAATCAAAATTTCTATCCAAAAAGACTCGCAAGAACTTGTGGGATCACAAGTCGTTGATTGGGTGTCATCCAAACGCGCTGGTCTCTGACCACCTCCTGGTCGATGGGTCTCTGCATCCTGTCACATAGGTATAGCTTCTCAATTAATGATAGGGACTTTCAAAATAACAATAAGAGGAAGGAACTGAGCCTGTGAAGCAAGAAGGTCTGTATACATCCCATCCTGTTCCAGCTCACAGGGTTTTCTCGTCCTTAAAGACACAGTGAGCTCCATATGTATCTCAGCAAAGGTCTCGTCTTCATTTACGCAGGCAGTCAAGAGTTGTCCTTGTACAGAAATGAAGGCTGGGAGCTTATAATCATTATAAGGACCCAGGGAAGTGACTGTAGCACCTGAGATAATTAATACGATAACAACCAACCTTTTTGGTCATTTTGCATTAAGGTGTGCTCTTCTGTCCCACTAATGAGACTCGTCACCTCTGAAAACTTCCTTATTTCTGTGAAAGCGCTTTAGTTCATAGGCTTATGGTTTTTTCCTAAGGAATCAATTTTAGCTCACAAGGAGCACTGAAATTCACAGCTGGACATCCTCTCTGTATTAGCAATGGTTGGATTTTTTTAATACTTTTTTTGTGGGAAAATGTAGGCTATTTGAAATGGAAATACTTTGCTGGACTGTGCAATTTCAGAAACATTTTCATCTGCCGGTGTTTTCCAGCTCTAGGCTGAATTTCTTAAAACCAGAGGGGAAAAAGACTTCCTAATAGCAATTATGTAAGTCCAATAGCTTGAACTCTCCCCTGAACTTTCATTAATTTGCAGGATCCTCTACTTGGCTGTAGCTGTTGAGGACATACCTGCTGGGGATGCGGCAAACCTGAACAGCCAGTTATATTAAATCCGTTTATCACATATTTCACTTTGCTGATGAACATCAGAAACTTTTCCATTGCTGTTTCTCTATGCTTATCTCAAATGAGGAAGACAAACAGTGTGTGATCAGGGTGAATATGGCCTCTCTTTGTTTCTCCTTATACCGTACAGCTTCTAACGTTAAGCCCAGTGGTGTGAGTTCAGAGTGCCTGTCAGTACCGCCACCAGCAGCGTGACTGGCATCGCCACGTGCTATTTTGTTCCCTTTCCTTCTCCAGGGGCAAGAGGGTGTACAGTGGGGTGTTTTGTTTTAGAAGATTTGGGGTTTATTTTATTCAGTTTCTCTATTGTTTTTTAAATATATACAGCTATTCCCATACATCTGCAATAGAGGAGGCAAGATGAAAAAAACTAATTTGCAGCTGGGGCAAAAGGCAGCGAGGTTTGCATCGGTGTGAGTAATGGTCGGAGTTGAAGAGGAGGGTACTGGTGCTCCCTTGGTACTTCACAGCAAACCAGCTTCTTCCAGAGGAAGAAACGGGCTCCTCTGGACTCTCTCTGGAAGTTTTGCTCTTCGTTCATTTTAATGAGTCTCACTTGTCCTTAGTTTTGCTTTGCTAGGGCAATAACTTTCTCCGTGGGAAATGACACAATTTTCCCAGTGGCTTGTTGGCAAGTAAACATTTAAAATTAAAGAACTACTTGCATAGATCCGCAAAGGTGTATTACAAGCCACAACAGGTGGTCTTTTCAAATCCATGCGGTGGCTCTGGGTGATTGCAGAACAAATCTACCTGGTGGGAAATGGGATCCTCCAGTGGCTGCACTGAGCATCCTGTCTACAGCCTCTGATCTGCTTTGCCAAGAGATCTCCTGGTGGGAACATACAGCCTTGGTTTTGGAGTCGTTAACCCTAAATGTAGTGTTGCAAATGTTGGCCATTAGTCAATCCCAGGCAATTGACTCTGGGATATGGGATGCTGCAAAGGGCAACACGCTGGAGAATCAGGCCCTGGTGACTGCATTGCAGCTCTGTTAATTTGCAGGTAGGCTTGTTGTGGGAGCTTAAATTTCCATCACTGTTGCACTTGAATCACCTGCTTTGGAACCAACTGAATTTGAGGGTCGCCATGCTGATAATCCTATCTGTGACCTTACAACAAGTTAGTCCCTCTTGAAGCTGGAGGAGTTTTAGTATAGAGGTCTGTTCGCAGGAGGTGTGGTAGCAAGCAGACTTTCACAGAGCTCAGCTATGGCAGGGAAAGGAATATTATTTTAAGACTCTGGATACCAATTCCTTGATACTTTGCTTTCCTAGGAAGTCTGTCAATTAGATTTAGAAATCCAGAGCGTATTGTTTGTCATTTTATCGAGGCGCCTGACATCAGCTGAGCTCACTCTGTCTCCTAGTTCTCTTCATTATCATTCATTTTTTCACCATATTTTTGGACTGAAATACCTTTTGAGGAGTATTTCAGCTCCTCTGGAAACTCACTTATGGTCTCAGCAGAGCCTGCAACATCAAGATTGATCAGCTTATGATCTGCAGGGGTCAGATGAAGCAGCGTATTCATTTGAACTGCAGTAGACGTCTGAACGGAGGCCAGAGACACTGTGTACTACTGTTTCCGTTGCTGATGTGTTGCAGGACCTTAGACGAGGTACTTGGGAGTCTTTGCGTGTGTGGACGTTTGTCTGCGTCTATGGTTAATCCTTGTGAATTCATGCTTATAGAGAGAGTGCAAAAGGAAGCAGAGGGCTTGAATCCCTTAAATGTAGATAAATGCAAGCAGGTAAGTATCATGGTAGAATGGCTGATAGAACTGCAGAGATGCAGCTTGAAAACAGAGCTGGATAAAATCATTATCTGTTGTATATAAGAAGCCTGCATTAAAGGAAACTAATAATTTCCTGTCCTAAACAGGATTACACAAAGGTGGAATTTCAGCTTTTTGTGTATTATCAGGGACGGATGTGCCTTAGGACTTGAAATTGGGAAGGCCTGTTCACATTAATAACACTCTCGACTTACCTGTGGGCAGTTGGAGCCTCCATAGGCAGAAACATTTGGGCCCACCACTGAGGGGATTAAGATGTCAGTTCAGGCAGCTGCCAGGACAGGGATCTTGTGGCTGGAGTCCCTTTCCTCTTGGTTGCAGGCTTGACCAGAAAAGTGGTCGTCAGAAGGTCACTGACTGTGCTGCCTGCTTCCATGCAGATTTTTTGAGGTTTCTTTAATGTTTTCTTTTAATGTGGTATGCATCACGATGCCTTGTGCCATCACTGCAATATCCCCTGTATGATTTGTGGGGGAAAAATGATGTAATCCTACTTCTGGGAACAAATGCTGAATTTAGCAATGTTTGCTGTATAGGCTAGAAGAAAGAGAGATGGGAAGAACCGGCAAGCAAGCCACTGACAGGCAAGGACATCAACAGAAGATTTTGTAGGAGGAATGCAAGATATATATGGCTAAATATTTGTTCTCAGTGTACTTTGTGCCCTGAAGAACATGTGTTTTTCTGACTCCTTTTTCCAGAGCACTAATAACTAGACCATCTGTTTGCCTCTCTAAATCAGAGCAAAGCCCATGAAAACCCACCTTGAAAAACAATTAGAAATTATCAGCTGTTTGTTTTAGCATTTAATAACTGTAATTAGCAAACCTAATGACATGTTTGATTATTGCATCCCATGTCTGTAAGCCCAGTGGGAGGCAGGAGATGGGACATATTGATTAGAGCAGTTGAGACTCTTTGCTTCCTTCCATTTTTTATTTTCTTTTAAAACAATATGCTGGGTAGTTCTCTGAAGAGACTGTGCATGTAAAATTGGTCTGGAGATCATGGCTGACTTGGGGCAAGATTAGCCTCCTTGGGTGGATTACTAACAAGCAGAGACAGAGTTTCTACAATGTTTTTAGTTGCTGACTTTTAGCCTAACCACTATGAAGCTCTAACACAGTGGACTAAGAGCTGGAAAACCTCATTTCTGCTCCTGGTTCTTTGCGTGATTTGCTGTGGGATCTGGGCTGAGCTTCTTCCCCTCTCTGTACCTCACTATTCCCCTCAGTAAAAAAGGAGATAATAAAGAAGAGGAAAGGTATAGACTCCCTGTACAACCAATGCCAAAAGATTTTCTTCTCTTTTAGTGTCTGTTGCTCCCTTTCTGGAGGCTCCGTTAGAGGAGCTGAGGGTTCTAATATAGGCATGTTAGGTGTCTAAAGTTTGGTGGTGATATCCCATTTAGTCTGCCTAGAAAAGCTGAGATTCGCGGTTATAAAGTGCAATGGAAAAGCAACATATTATTAGTATTTAAGAGAGTAAACCACAATTAGTGAACTCTGCAAGTCTTATGGTGAATTAAACATACCGAGATTTGTTCTGGAAGAAACCAGACATTTCTTCATACAGGCTCTTCAAAAAACTGTAAATTATGCAGGCATTCATAAAAATTAGGGATTGCTCATGAATAATTTGGAAACAACTGAAGGATTTTAATATGTACGATGCACTTGTAATAATAATTTCACCCTATTGCTCAAAGCATAGAGCAGTACTTTTATCACAAATTAGAAACATTTGTTTCTAAACCTCATATTTCTTGAGATTCGCCCCATGTCGTCTTGTTCTTCTGTGCCGTGGGACTAGAAGGAATCGGTCCAGGCACTTATTTATCCTTCCATCATTCTGAAACCTCCAACTGGGTCATCATGTAACCTTCCTCCTCCAACGAGAATTAACCCATTTTCTCCGGTCTGTCCTGGTAACTTCTGACTCTGCGTTAGAGCCTTATTTATCCTGCTCCCCTGAGGACAGTTTAGATGAACTGTGGAGGGACAATTTTTATCCTGAAGCAAAGACAGAACAGGAATGTTCTGGACCCTGTTTCCTTTTCTGAAATCCTTGTATTACTGTTAGTAAAAGAGTCAAGAATTTTCTGATTTAACTTTTTTAGCCTACCATAATTTAGATTCCTGCCCTCCTCCCCCGCCCCAAGCTCACTTTGGTTCAACTGTAGGTGGGAAAAGGGGCCAGAAACAACAATTTTGGGTTTACCAAGCTGAGGTGAATGGGCAGCATCAGAGCAATCAGGGCTGCTGGGCTGTGGGAAGCTCATGGCCCTTCCCGGGTGTTTCATATCCTGGGAGAGGATTATAACTGCGGGCTTGGATGTCTCCTGATCTCATATCTCAGTGCTTTTCCACTTTTTAGAAATATTTAAATAATTGGGAATGGAGGAGGAGAGGGAGCTTGACTGAGTAGCGGGTAGCATATTCGACTGGGATGCAATTCAAGTTCAGGTCTCTGCTTCGGTGAATATCTGGAAGCTTTTGAAAGCCTTGGTTACATCTTGATATGATGGGAAATTTTTCAAAACCTTGAAAAGCTTCCCGTGTTGAAAAAATATTTCCCTCCAGCTTTAGTTACTACATTGGTTTGCCATTCTATAGGCTGGCTTGCTTTTCTGTTGGACACATCATGCATGATATAATGGTTTTGGCATTGTTATGGTGTGTGAAATAATCTCAACAAAGGGAGAATATGTTTAAAATGAGGAATTTTTTTTAAACATATATATGTATATAGGTCTGAAAATAAAAATGAGCTTATTTCCTTGTAAATTGAATCCTTGTTACATTACGCCCCCATTCTCATGCTACGTGGCAGAGGCATGGATCAGCCAAGGTGACACCGAATTCCCATGGACCTTCCTCACCTTCACGGTGTGAAGCCAAATGCAAACGTCAGGCACAGAGATTTGGGTGAAGATTAGGCAGGACAGTTTTTGTATTCCATATGTACCCCTGGCTGCATGAGGGCTCAAACTGAAGATGGCATCTCTTGTTTGCCTTTCCATTTGTACCCCTGGACAAATCAGACTTGACCTGGCTCCAATGGAGAGTTGCACATGTAGCCCTTCAGGTATACACCATCCATGGAAAACTATGGGAATTTCAATGCTGACAAACTGTAACACGGGGTAACACTGCCATCGCTATCTGTGTAGATGAAGTTTATGTACAGACTTTGACTTGTACAGTCTGCAGTGCGTTAGAAAAGTCTTTAGGCAGGACTTAAAATTTTTTTTTTTTTTTAAATTGCTATTTTAAAAAAATGTATATATAGTAACAACATTGCTATTTTTAGCTGCTTCTTTGTGACTGGTCTAGCACTTTGTGCTAGGAGGTGAGCTTGTACCCATCGTGGCATCAACTGAATGGACAGTTTCAGAATAAAATGGACAGGGGGTATGCTGTCAGATGGGAGCTGGATCTACAAGTGACTTCTCTGTTCTGTAAGCAGTGCCAGCTGGAAAACCTGTCCCTTGGGGGTACATGCGTGTATGGTTTCTGGTTTGTCCACCTGCAGGAACTCCTGCCGTATGAGGCACCTCCTTGATTCCTGATCTAAATTCTGCCCAGAGCAATTCTTTGGCCTGTGGTGTCCAGGACACTGTTTTTCCAAGCACACGTGTGCTCTCAAGCCCATCTGACTCTTACAGCAGAGCCTCTTAGGACCCTTCCTACCGAATTAGGGTGTTTAGGACCCCTACAGAAGTCATGGCCCCACAGAGTGTGGGCGTCCTGTGTTCTGCACGAGAGAAGGCAGCATGGATCCGTGCTGGAGATGTGCGTGTCCTTCTGTAGCTTTTTCTTCTTGTTGGCCAGGTAAATTAGTTCAGAGAAGCACGTGATTTTCCTTTCTCAGAAGTGATATTTCTGTTAAGGGGATTATATTTTCCATTGAAAAGTGCAAACTCATCTGCATTTTTACAGCTTATTTGCAAGGTCCTTGCAATTCTGTGCTAGCTTTTTGAAATGTAGTTTTGCTATGACATTTTTTTCCTAGATAACAGTGCAAACACGTATCTAACAACACACAATTCCTGAAAAAATCCTGTGATAATATGTGAAGAAAGAACTAAACATTGAGTGAGGCACTAGATTTCAGTTTCAAGCTTATTAAACTTGATTCACAGCAGAGAATAAAAGAAGGTGCTGTAGAATAGATTGCATTCACCCCTATATTTGTGATTGTATAATTCGGTGTAGAGTCATTCCATTGTGGCTAAGCCTTTTGACAATTGCTGTAAAAGATGACGTGCCAGACACTGGCAGTTTAAAAGGAGTGGATTTTAAAACAGGAAAGCTACAGGGGAAAAAACAAACCAAAAATCATTCCAATTGCCAACAACACTCTGTAAATAGAAAGCATAGGAGGCATGAACTTCTAATCAAAATTTAAATTTCTAATGAATTACCAGATAGATTAGCACGTTTTACTGCATAAACAGTACTGGGATACATCGCTTCTAACTGGCGGGACTTGTAAACTGTCTGGCAGTGAACGATGCAACACACAGAGTAACAGTGAAAAATACTTTCACTTTCTTGCTGTTGACCAGTTTAAAACTATCCCCACAGTAGGATTTCATTAGCATTGCCTGCTTGGATTGGCAGTTATACTAGATTTGATGGGATTAGGCGAAAGTCAGAAGAAATACTAGTAGCAATTTTCCTTGTGTGTTGGGGGTTTTTTTAATTATTTTTTTAATTTCCCCCCTTTGGAGCTCCAGCAAATGCAAGCATGTCTTCCTCAATTAGGCAAGCCTGAAAGCTACAAGGAGTGCACGGGCTCTTGAATGCGCCGTAATTTATGTTTATCAATTCAGTGCACATAGTTTTTTTGACGTGTGCTTCCTGCCTGATTTTCTAACAATCCTTTATTTTCCGCAGGTGGCCGTGATAAACGAGGTGGTCCTGTCTTGACCTTCCCAGCCCGCAGCAATCACGACAGAATAAGGCAGGAAGACCTTCGGAAACTTGTGACTTATTTGGCCAGCGTGCCAAGGTAAAGCTAGAAAGAAAACACTTCAAAGCTTAGGGTGGATGAGTGGGTGGGGAACTTGTTCTTGGCAGTTGCTGATTTCCAAGTATTAACGTTTAGTACCTTCAGTTCTTGGGTCGGAGGAAAAAAAAGTGTTCCCTTCCTCCTCCTGTGTATGCTCCGATGGTTTTTATCGCACACGCGGCAAGGCAGGAGCCCCAGAGTGGAGGCAGCGCGAGAAAACCCAGGCTTCAGGCTTGCGACAGCAGCAAGGAACAGCTCTCGTTCCCCATATTTCTGCACAGCTCTTCTAGAGGAGTGGAAAAGGAGGAGAGTGCTTAGAGGTCTGCAGTTAAATATAGCAAGCTGGAGAGAGCCTGCTGTCTGCTGTTGCTTTTCAATACCTTGTGGGAGGCTCAGGAGAGCTGGGGTAGGGACTGTAGTTGCAGGGGAGGAGAGCCTGCCCCATGCGAGGAGGCAGATCTTCCTGCTCCAGCACTTCCCAGAGCTTTCTCCAGGCTCAAGGAAGGAACATGGGTGGACTAAGCGGGAAGCTTTCAAAGAGAGGCATTTCAAATGGTTCTGCATGTAAACCAGCACCTTTCCCCGCATTAGTCCCCATGTCCCTCCTCCGACACGCAGATCCCCATCCCTTTCCCAGGGACACTGGAGGAAAGGTCTGTTGCCAGTGCGTATTTATCTTTGCAAGCTTTGGGAGACAGTTTATAGGGCTCAGTGCCCAGGTAGGTATTTCTGAGCCAATGTTTAATGCCTCCGAGAGTACGAGGCTATATACGCCCTCATACAGCTTCCTTTCCCTATTTTCAAGCTTGCCAAATATCCTTACCCGATAACCACTGCACCGGTTATTGAAGTGAAGGTTATCCCAGGGCAAGTGAGGGGCTGAGAAGGGATGTTCAGGGTTGCAATAACACACCCTGTGCCACCCAGGAGCTCCTTCCTTTTTTAAACCCAGGGTATGACCTGTTAAACGGTGCTCATATTTTTGCAAAGAGTGTGACGTTAACACCTGAAGGGCAGAGGGGTTGGCTGCATCTGAAAGTCATGCAGTTCCTTAAACATGCACTCAGTTCCTTAAACATGCGATGTGCAGAGAACAAAGGTCCCGCGTTTGGTATGGAAGGGGGCTGAGGGCTGTTTGGAGACTCATTACTCGGCTGCAGAGAGTGAGGAGCAAACGTGGCCGCGTGTGCCAGATCTGCCAGCGCTCGTTTCCTGGACTTCACAAGTCCTCTGGCGGTGCATTTTTTGTTGCGTTGGACTTTTGCTTATCAAGGTTTTACTAATAAGCTGAATTGGTTTGCTTTTCTCCCTACCCCCTCCCCTTTTGTCCTCTAGCCAGCTCTATTTTCATATTGTGAGAGAGATTACAGACATGCTGTGGGGCTGGGAGAGCAGTAGGTCACTCCCTGGGAGTGCGTGTCCCAGGGCTTGGCAATCCCCCTCCAGCTGCTGCAGTAATGAAACTGCTCCCTTACATCTTATCATTTTTTGCATGGTCGCAAGTATGAAGATACGACATTGCTTGGGGTTGCAAGCAATTGCACAGCAAAAATTACCTTCTAACATGTCAACCTTTTCTCTTAATTGCTCTTCCCTCATAGAGGTGGCAGTAATGGCAAGATACATCCCTTCTGTTCCCCACTCTCACACAACTAAATTGATTAGCTCAATCTTTGATGCTGCTTTTGGTTGCCTCACTCTGAATCAGTCCAGCAATGATTTTTCTCTGATGATGCAGAAGCTGGCGGACAGAGGTGCGTGCTGAAGGAGCTAATACAAGACCCAGCTGCTTGTCTCTCTAGAAACACGAAAAAAGCATTCCCCTTCCTGGTCCCCACTGCAAAGCCTTGTTCTGCCCTAACGTTTGAAGCCTTTGAAGGACATCTCCTAGTTATACCAGCGAACATTCCTTCCTCTGCGTTACAACCTCCCGTCATGAAAATGTGCCCAGCAGTGAGGGACTGGCTACTCATGAAGCGCTTTCACCAGTTTCCCAAGGATCCTTGCAGATTCGTTTTGTGGAGACATTAACCAGAGTACTGTCTCCTGTTTGGAATATTACACATTGAGAGGTGTGGAGCAGAAAGCAGCAAGAGCAATCAGAGATCTAGAAAAAGTGGCTGGTCAAGGAAGGATTGAAAGGGTAGAGGTTGCTCAGCCTAGAGAGCAGAAGAGAGTGAGAAGGGTCTTTGAAAGCATGTGGTGATGCTGCAAAAGGAAAGGGTTCGTAGGGCCAGGACAAGAAACAAAAGTGTTACACCGAAGCAAGGGAAGCTTAGGCTGGACATGAGGAAAATATTTCTAATGGATTCCCATTAGCACTAGAATAAGTAATCTAATTTCTTCTTAAATTCCTCCATAACTCTACAGGTAAACCTTTGGCATGGGTATAAATGCTAGGAAGAGAGGATGAATCAGGAGGTGACTTATTTAGGTTCCTCCTAGTCTTGTTTTTTCTGGTGCTGTAGCTGTGGACTCACTGCTGTAGGAGGGAAACGTGACCACAAATTTCGTGGGTTTGGTACACGGGATTGTGTAACCTGTGCGGTGTGAGAAAACACTGAAAACTCATTTTCCCTAAACATTTTGTTCACTTTAACAAGGGCAACCAGCAGAGGTTTCAAACTTATTTACTTTTTGGAAACAAATATATGGAAGGAACAGTTTGAATTCATATTACTGGCTCCCAGTTCATTTTTATTCCAAGATTAGTGCTGTAATGAATAACTGCATCAGCCATCCACCAAAACAAACAGTTTCATTAGCAGAGACTCTGAACAGGATGTCAGGAGAAACTGCCCTGATGTTCAGAGGGCTGAAAGGGGGAGAGTTTTCTGTGCTAGTTGAAAAACTAGAAATTCTTCTTTAGGAAAAAAAGAGACTGTAATTTATCATATTGACACCAGTATAATAATTCTTTCTTTATTCCCAGTGCAATGGTTTCTGAGTGAGATGGATTGCTATCCACGCTGATACTATCTGTCACTTAACCCTTGTTTTATATCTTAATGGAGGGGGCGGAGGTGGTGCTTTGCTGGGAGCTTTGACCAGGTACGAGATTGGTGATGAAATATGATGACAGATTAGGGTAAGTGAAACCAGGGCCTTGCTAGCAGTTTTCAAAGTTTCTGATTCAGCTTTCTGCAATTCCTTCTTCAAAACCAGAATAATAATGTGGGTTTTCTGAAAGCAGCAATGTGTGTTTGAGTTAGAGCAGAATAGTGAGTGCTTTCATGCAGCTGCGAGTCATGGTCAGGCAGGTGCCTGCAGTCGGTGGGGTTTCCTGCGTGGCTGAGGGTTACTGCTTGGGGGTTAAGACTTCGGATCTAGGGACACGGTTTGTTCATATCCCAAAATGGTAACCTTGCAGTCCATAGTACCTGGGGTGACTTTGGGGTGCTGGAAGATTCAAAAGCCTGATCCTGCAGGCTTGGGTTGCGAGTGGGTGTCTGACACTGTGGACAAATGTGGTCCCGATTCAGTGCTGTGCGCTGGTTCTTTCAGGCATATCACGAGGTCCTTTTCTCCAAACAGTTCCACTATAATTAGTTACTAAGAAACGAAGATGCTGTTCATTAGAAGTAAAGATAATTGCCACGGATGCCAGGTTTCTACCACTCTGCCATTTTCTGCTTGTTTTACATTTGCACTAATGCTTTCTGGATAGGCGAAACTGTATTTCTTGTGAATCAGGATAGCTCCTATTTACATGCAAATTTAAATGGGATGCGATGTTTAGAAATTTGGAGGGCGTGACTGAGTCTAGGATAACATGGTATTTATGATCGGGGGGAGCTGAGGGCGAATTTTCTGGCCTGGCTGAGGATTTTCTTTTTTAACACCAGTGCAGTGCCATCTATTCCGGTAGACTGAGTTTTGATTTATACGTGTGTAAATGAAACTAGCACCAGGCCAATCTCCTCTGCGAGCCTTTGGAATTAAGAATTAAGTTATGCGTAGACTATAGGAGGATAAAAAGGAGGCAGAATATTATTAGCCTGAGTTATCTCCTCACATGGCGAAGCAATACGATGAAGGAAATGTTCTCTGTCAGCTATAGTGAATCTTCCGGCTGAACACATCAATCTGTTTCGGAGCCAAGATAAGCAGTCTTCTGTGCTCACTGCAGAAGGGGAAACCTGAGATGCCTCGGAGGCCTGTATTTTTAAAGACATCTACTTTTTATTGTGCTCTGTTTCAAAACCTGCTCAAATATTTCCCTGTTCTGGGGGACATCCAGGGCTCATAACAGCAGCAAAACGTTTCCAAGGGACAGCCTGTGTGTTTGAACAGCTCCTCGGAGCTGCACGAGTTTGATGAAAGGTGCTAGGATCAGTAAAACAACTTAAGTGCTTCTAATAATTAGTTCTGTGATTGGAGCTTTATACAATTAGAAGACAATACAGGGGATGGCAAAATGTAGCAATACTCACCCACTCTTGGATTTACTTTAAGCTCTTCTCTGATGACCTGTGGTACTGTGTATATTAGCTCCTCTGGCCGGGAGTAGTGTGAAACTCATTTTATTGATTGATAGGACTTAAACCCTAGAGCTCTACTTTCTGTTACATGATCCTAGCACAAAAGAAGCTTTTGAGGATCGTTTTTTTTCTGGAGGCTATTGTAGATCTACAAAAATAACCATGTATTTTAAAAATAACACTAGGGACTTCATACTAATTTTAGTAACTAAATATCTGGTGCCATCTAGAAGATAATTATTCCACCATACACTTGTATCAAAATACCACAGTAAAAAATGAAGTGAAGCTCATGAGGCTAATGGAGGTTTAGGATTTTCTTCAGATATAATTTGATTTTAAAAAAAAAAAAATTGTAAGTGTATTTTGGAGAAAGAAGTGCATTAGGAGTATATAACTGACATGAATGCTAGTGAGTTTAAGAGCCTTTTGCCACTCGATAGCCAATTCAAATCCAGCCTCCATTGTACGTGGTGTTGGTACGTGATGTTGTTATCACCATCTGTTAGGGACTCAGGGACTTCTGTGGAAGCAGTTGGTGGTCTCACCTTGTCCTGTTAAAAAGCTTCTGACCACATCGCTCTGTTTTGCTTCCTGTGTCCCTTTACTGACCACCTCAGGACCTAGTTACATGTTCACCTCTTGTTGGAGATCAGCTCTTCAGAAGAGGATCTCTGATTTCCTTCCAGCTGTGGTAATGACCTGTTGAGACATTTTATTCCTAGATAAATGGACAGTGACTATAATTGATGTCGAAACTCTGCAGTAAGTGTCTACAGCTGCCAGCCCAGCAAGCTCCTCTGTTTACCAGAAGCTGCTAGAAAATGTGGACTCCCTAGAAGTGCAGAGGGAGCAACAAGAGCCGTCAAAGCCTCGGGAGCAGGAGTTATGAGGAAAGATTGAAGGTGTTGGGGTTGCTTAGGTTAAAGAGAGGGAAAGTAAAAGGTATGTGATTACAATCCAGCATGCAAGACTGAGCCAAAGGAAACAATTTGGTCTCAGTGTACGTGGCAAACCGGACAAAAAGAAATGGATTAAAATCATAGACTTAAGAAATGAAGCAGGTTTCTGTAGCATCTCCATCCTGGAGACCCTGTTAGAAGGCGTATCAGGAGTGACCCAGGTATTGTCATTCCTGTCTTGCAGCAGAGGGATGAAAACAACAGCCTCTCCAGCTCTCGTGACACTGTTTTGTATAAATCTGTGGGTTTTTTTTTAAATAGGTACAAGATTTTCATTTCCCGTGTTTGTTTATTTTTAATCCCTGGAATTTTTTTAAAAATTAGTCCAAACCTAAGGTAAATGGGGGCTTTCCGTATCGGTTTCCAAATGACTTCCCGCTTTCATTGCGTGTTGCTGTTTTCCTGGATAGTGTAAGGACCGATCTTGCATAGCTCTGGACTTAAAGCACATGGCCTCTATTCCTCTGCCTTCCGTGGGAGCTGAGCACGCTCTCAGACTGGTTCCAGCTTGGTTAGCTGCTGAGCCCTGCTCTGCCTTCCAGCTGGATTACAGGGCGAGTGTTTTCAGACTGATTTCGTGATGAACACCATAAATAGCATGATACAGAGCTTTGTAGTTAATGTACTGTGAATTGCACAGCTCACATAGCCTTTTTCTTCTAAAGACTAATAAAAGGCAGGGTAGGTTGGGCTCTGCATGTCACTTCTACCGGTGATCATCAATATCTTCTATTTGGTCTAGCAGAAGTATCTCTCATCTCTCTATTGTGAAATAGAGGCAAATGAGAGTAACGTAACGTTAATACTGAGACAAACTCGGGGAGATTTGATTGTGTTGTTTCAGAACATGAGTTTGGGGAATCAAATAAATAAATAAAATAAAGGTTGATGTTGTTCAAGACTGAATTCCTTATTTGAAATAAATTCCTTAAAGGACATAGAAAATACTTTGCAAATCCCTTTGTAAGTTGTCTATCTTGTATCCAAAAATATTTACACCATTTTGGAAGACTTGAAAATCTGTTACTGTTTTTTCAAACTAACTTCTTCAATATTTCTATATTCTTAAGTAGTAGCTTGCTCCATTTTATTACATATTAATTGTATTCGTATAAATAATTTAAATTACTGATTGCCACATGCAGAGAAACTAGGATTTCAGCTTGCCATTGTGTTTTTATGCATTCTATTCAACACTCAACATCTGCTTAATTTTAGACTATAAATCTGCAATTGAAAACATTTAATATGAAGGAATCCCTCATTTATTGTGTCTGAATTATTTCCAAGGCAATTGCTCTTTTTTACAGGGTAGGGTAAAGGGTCCAGTTTTCTCTTACTGCCAACCATGCACACTCATGCTGAGATTTCAAAGTCATATTCGGTTCTTTCTGCTTCATCTAATGTCTCCAAGTGGGTTACTCATTTGAAGATTTAGGATTGCAAGAGGTAGCCCTACAGGCCAAGTGTAACGTACAAAGAAAACGCACAGCTCTGGAAGAGAAGTTCCTTTTCCCGGCACTGTGCTGCTTTTCCAGCCCAGTGAGAGCTCAGTCATGCCTTCTTCAGTGGAGTCAGCGGATAGGGCTCAACGAGGGGACACATCCGATGAAATAAAAGGTAGCTGTTTTACTTTGTGCTCTTCCCAGGCAGCAAAGCAAGTGTCTCTACCCAGTTCAGGTCCAATGCCTTTTGGTTTTACTGGTCTGGCCTTTTTTGCTGCAGCTCTACCCTCCCAGCTGCGGGCTGTTTCTCCTCATCACAGGCAGCGCATTCAGGCTGCCAGTTCGGAGCAGCCAGAAGGACGGCAGCGAGTGGAGTCCTCCTCCGCATCCCCATCTTCCCAGGTCCACTGCACAGAAAATAGCCAACAGGCTGCTGCTGCCGAAGCATAGCCT
>NW_009217440.1:186218-197629 GCF_000690835.1 Fulmarus glacialis
ACAGCATCGCCATACCTGGCTTCTCTCTTTCTCACTGAGGTAGGAGGGACTGGAGGGCTCCTAAAACCCTCTGAGCAGAGGTAGAGATGCCTGTGGCAGTGCTTCCCACCATGGCCAAGGGGGGCTTGCCCTGGAAACAGCAACCTCCTGTAAGGATGGTGACCCCACGCAGCGGCATCAGCTGAGCCTCCTCAAGGCATCCTGAGGGGTTGATGGCACAGGGGTCTGAGCTTTGCCAAGGCACTGAGAAAACCCCAGCTGTCTTCTCGGGGGAGCCTCAGATGCTGCTCAGCTCCCCAGCACAGGCTGGGGGCTGCTGATCTCTGGCTCTCCCACACAGGATGGGTGCCTGCCCTGTGCAGCCGCTCCCCGTGTCGCTGTATTTCTGTTAGTGATGTTGTAGGCAGTGTCTGACTGCATTTCCAACAGGGGGTTCGGGCTGGGAAGGATTCTGCTCAGATTTCTCCAAATCTGGAGCAAACAGCAAAACAAAGCCCCTCACTGTGCACACCACCACTGCTAGGATGCAGGAGCCACCATGACTGAGTGACACCCGGCAGTGCCGGTGGGGTCTGAGGCCCGATCCCATCCCCTGAGCTGTCTCACGTAGAGCTGTGCTGCTGCACTCTGCTTTTTGAGCTCCCTCCAAGCCCTCGACCTGGGGCTTAGATCAGCATTGTTCCTCCGTGCTAAATGGCTTTTGCATGTTGATCGTACCGGCATTTGCTGCCTGGAAGAAGGAGCTGAGGTGCTGGAGAAAAGGCAGAAACTTGTGAACTAGGATATATCCTGCACCCGTTCACTGGTGAGGGAGCCGGTGGGCATCGCAGCCTGCTATAAATTTTATGCAGAGCATCACTTTCTCCATCCTCTTCCTCCGTGGCTCTCTGACAAGTGGTTTGTGAGTTTCTGCAGCACACTTCGCCGTGCTGCCCTCTCCGGCCTTTTCTGTGCTGGTGCATGCTCCTCGTGGGCTTTTTAACCATCACATTTGTGGCTCCGCAGTACTCCGAGAGGTCCAGGCAGCAGCAACCTGGCAACTTCCGAGGAGATGGCAGGTTTGCGCTAATATGAGCAGTAATTCAGAAAGGCTAAAATTAGCAAACAGAGACCTTTTGTGGGAGCGGCGCGCTGGCAGCAGAGCCGGCACCGGCTGCGTGCGGTTCCCTCCTGAAGCTGTCAGCAGCCATCAGCAGAATATTCAGCGGGTCAGCCAGGCCTAACAGCGTTTCAGCCAGTCCTAACTTTTCAGTGATCTCTTTCCTATGGTTTTTGCAGAGACTGGAAAATGGTTTTTGTCTCATTCCAGCATGGGCGCTTGTGTTCCTCATCAGTAACTACCGTACGTGCTACATCCTTTTCACTCTTAGAAATTATTATAATTTGGAAGCATCTTATGCCACCCTCTTCATGTATGTTATTAGAAGCAGGAAAACAACTGCTGTGCTTTGCAGTCTGCTTTGTAATGGGAATATTGTCAAAGGTATCTTAACGTCAATGGAAAGCTCTTCTGAACTCCCATGGAGAATGGATGAGACATTTACTGTGTGCCAATATGGAGCAAATAATAGGAGACATAGAAGTGGAATCGTCTCAATCTAGACTGCTTGGTCCTTATCCTCATTGGATGGATGGAGGTGGTGTGGATGCTGCTGCAAAGTCTGGATTCCCCAATGCACAGCTTGGGTGGGACTGAAGATGTGTTTTCAGGAATATATTTTTAGCCTTGTCTCCAAATGATAAAAAGCTTACGCAATTGTGCTGTCTGTCAGTCACTGTTTAAACCAAATCTGTCAGAGAAGACTCTCAAGAATATTAAATTTCTACAAATTTAATGAGAATAGACAGCTGCATCAAGGAAAGAGACCCAATTAGCGTCCACAGAGAGGGAAAAGTAGTCTGAATTCACCCCTTCTTAGAGACTGGAGGTAGAGGGGATATCTCCAGAGCACATAAGAGGCAAATTTGTCATTAAACATCAGAGAATCAATGTGCAAACCACTACCAAGGGTTCGGCAGTTCCTGTGCTCATAAAAGTGCATGCTAGGTTATGGTATTAGAAAATGGGATCATACTAAAATAGAACAATGACCAATTCATGGTAACATATGGTACTGAGCAGGCTGATGCTCTTATAGCATGGAAAGTATGGGTTGGGACTGGCAAAATTTGTCTCAGAGGTTGGGATGCTCAATTCCCTGCTGTTTGCAAAGGGAATTGGTATCCAAGTTTGGTAGGCAGTTGTAAATCTCATCAATGGTTTCTTCTCATTTTCCACAAGGTGCTCCTAACCAAGTCAGTCTGTGGTATTTAATGTTTTCCTTGTGGATCCTGGCGCTGCTGCAGAGTTCCCTGTGGATCCTGTAATGCTGTGTGCAGCAAAACATAACTGTAACTACGTTGTGTGAGGCTGTTGGGCTACTTAGATTAAGGGGGAAAAAAAAAACCAAAACAACAGAGAGAGAGAAATACCTTAACACAAAATAAAATCATAAATAAGACAAATAGTTCTAGAATCTCTCCCCCCCCCCCCCCCCAAGAAAAGGCAGAAAAGTGTAACTCAAACATGCTTTTGGCTCGGCAGATATTGTCTGGTCTGCAACGTGTGCCACAGTGTACTCTTCTACTATTAGCAAGGGAGCATTGGTTTCCCTGCCTGTGTACACAGGGCTTTATTTTATGTCTAAGTTTAAAGAGAAAGCTTAGTGTCTGGAGAATTTTCCAGCGATGTAATATTTTAGAAAGTTCCTTTGTGGTACTTCACCGAAGAGCCAAAGCACCAAAACAGCTTTCCCTTGTCCTGCAACTGCATTCAGGGAAATATCCTGCACCTCTTCCACATGCCCCCGCTACAGTGCCAACAATGCAATATTTACAAGGGACATCTTTGCTGAATGGTCCTTTTGGTTAAAGTAATTGAATAGAAATTGTAGGAGAGCATTGGCCCTGTAGGATAATTGCATCTCTCTCTGAAAATTGTAACTGCAGCAGCAGTTCATCTCCAGCCAAATTCAGGCTGCTTTCATATGCCTTTCCTGTGCACTACTCAAGTGTGTAGGTGATGTTCATATGATGTAGCTCTCCTCTATCACCCCATTTCACATAGGAATACAAGAAGAACTGACAAACTCCAATATCTGTGTAGTGATATTAGCACTTAATCTTTTACTAGAAGGATGAGTTAAGTTTGATTGTCAATTTATTTATTTGAGCATCTGGCAAGCCAGGTGCTTCTGCTATTGATGTTGTCATTGAGGATCAAATAAATAGTACTTTTTGAAATTTAGTCTGAAAAAATTACTCGTTAAAAACCTTTGCTTGGTAAAATTCAACCCTTCTTCCTCCCCCAGTCCTAAACCAAGGTCCAGCATCCAAGCAGTCATTAAATGTACCCATTTAAGGAATACAAATAATAAGGATACCAACACAGCATTAATATGGAGATGGGTGGGATCCTTAGCAGGAACTTTATGGCATTTTAAAATACACATTGTACCCATACATGGGGCTGTGATACTTTGGAACTCCGGGGAGTGATTTCAAATTTTCTCTGCAGGTTAACATTCTGCAAAGCGTGGTAAATGGCTTTGGTGATCCTGAGGGATGATCAGCAAAATACTTTGTTTCAGGTCAGGAATGAATGCTGTGTTCTGAAGTGTCGTTGCATGGTATTAAGCAGCTCCACAGGCAAACATCACGTCCCACTAGGAGTAAAATTTTTTTCCTTTAGAGAACTCCAAATGGACTTCCAGTACATGTTTCATCTACACTTACACTTTGTATGTCACATGAAAAAGGCACACCATCAGTAACAGTGGATGGAGACTTTTCTATTCCATATTTTCAAATATTCTTTAAATTAGTGTAAACTATACCTCTAAAATAGTTTCCTACCATTCCTCTGTATTTGCATGTTAATTTAATGCTAGTGAAAGATTATCTGCAGGAAAGGTAGGCTTATCGTACTGATTACTATTCTTTCTTGGCAAAGTACCAACAACATCCTTGGCTAGGATGATTTAATAGGTCTCTTCTATCTCAATCTTCAGTGATTCAGCAGTTGACCGCCCTAGAGGCCAAAGTCCTCTGCTAATGCGGCAATGCAAATTTTTCCTTCCATTGTTTTTCTATTGTGAGTCAGTCCTAATTGGAGACAAAAATTGCGTTTCCTTTTCAGTAGCCTTAGCAGCTCTGCTTCGACCACCAACATAAGGACTATGTTTATTAGCAGCTCTGCTTGTGTCTTTTGTGATCTTTGTAGATGGTAATCAGATGGGAGCCTCAGGTTTAATTTAGGTCACCCATTTAGGTCACATTTGCACTAAGGTAGGTGTCATCCTGGAACATCAGGGAAGACGCACAGTCAGAGCTTCCTGAATTTTAGTTCTGGAGTCAACATTAAGTTCTCTTCTCCCTTGGTTTAACTGTATAACCTGAATTTACCAGTCCATACAGGAGACACCTCATGAAGATTTGGGAAACAAATTAGCTTAAGTTTTTACATCTTGAAGATAGGAAACCCTAAGTGGTTTTATTATAGTTATGCTGCACGAGGCGGAAATACAGGTCCCTTTAATAGTACACATTGATTAGACCTCTCATTTCTGGGAAGCAGGGTCTTTAAACTTGCATTTCCCAATACCGTCTTGGGAGCACAGCCTAAGAAATTGGCCGTGTACTGTGTCATCTCCTGAGATTAGAAAATGTACTTGATAAAAGCAACTCATTACAAATGTACCATTTTGCCATGCAGCGAATCTAGGGAGTAGAAGAAGAACTTACAGAAGGACTGTAATTCCAAAATACAATCTAAATAAAAATCAGGTACCTGATAAACTAATGGGTGATCTTACGCGTAGGAAGAATGGCTGGAGATGCTGCCTTATTAATAAACTGTTAGTCTAAGAATTAATCAAATGGGCAATATGTTCTTTTTCTTTAAGACCTCTTTTTCCTCCATTCTCAAGACAGAACTGAACTGTTACAACACTGATTAATCACATCCAATTTTGTGGTTATGTCCCCTTATTTCTCCATTCTTCTGTTTCTACAACATTTGTAATTTAGTTCAGAAACTGCATCTGGAGAAGCAAACATCTCTGGGATCACAGATTAGCTTAGATTTTGCTTCCCACTGGAGATTTGTGGGTAGGAGCTGCGATTCCATTCCAAAATCTAATTAAAAAGCAGGTACATAGGAAAGTAGCAGACAATCTGACCCATAGGAAGAATGTCTGGAAGCTCTGCTTTGTTAATGAACTGTTAGACTAGGAATCAAATACACAAGCAATATGTGCGGGTTTTTTAGGGTTTCTTTCTTCTCCGTTCACAAGGCAGAATTCAACTGTTATATCATTCCACACTTACCAGGCTTACTGGAAATCTCAGTTTCTCCTTAATTTCCAGAACAGCCACCCCAATGATTTTGCAGTGTCAGATGGTATATGGTAGGTGACAGGAAAATAGGATCAGCTAAAAAGGTTTCCTGGGATTTTCATTTAGGAATGAATTCTGTAGGACACTTCATCTCTGTAGTTTTATGGACTGTTAAATTGCATCTGTGGTATATTAGCATCGGCAGCACTTTTCTGATGACTTGTTGGGCACTGCTAATTATATGAAAAAGGCATACATTTTTGCTAGGTAAAATCAACTCAGTACCTTTGAGAAAGAGGCCACTTGAGGATCCATCTTGTCTAACTTTGACACTAGGTTTAGAAATATTTGCCTTAGCAAATAAGATGCTGATTGTCCTCATAGTAAAATATATGTTATATATTTCGTACATTCCCAGTGGCACTTGGAAAGTGGCACACAGACATGTTTGAATAAGGTACAAAAAGTGGAGCAACGTAAATCAAATAAATGTATCGGATACAGTACCAGTGCAAAGGTGTCTTGATCTCCATTTCTGGGCTTTTAAAATTGGTGGCAAGTCAGTATTTCCAGAAGCTGAAGTCCATCTTGCCAGTATTGTGCTCACTTTGCCCACTTAGAGGTAATTGACTTATAATTGTTTTTACAAATGAAAACACATTTTTTGCCTTTTTTGTGGGAGGACACAAATGCACAAAAGAGCTTTAACTGTGTTCATGATGCCTTGAAAAGATGCCAAAAGTCAGATGTATAATTAGGGATTCTGTTAAAAGTCTAATTCCTGCACCTGTGAACATTTTTTGGCACAGAGCTTTTTAAGTCCTTGCTTTTCTTCTCGTATTTCTCATTTTCTTGGCCAAGAATTAAGTTCCTTTTCAAAGGAAATTGTCAAAGATCTTCTGGGGTGTATTTTGTTCTTTGTCTAAGTCCAATAACAAAAAGGCCGTTCCCTCTGCTTTTGTTGTTGAGTGAAATCCTCTAAAGTATAATATTAGACCCTACTTTATTTAACACCTGATTACTCATGGCAAAGCTCTGTAAGATCCTTCAGGATGAAAGATGATACAAAAGGTTATGACAGCATTCTTATAATGTAGGTTTGTTCTTCCAATGCTGAAAGTAATGTACGGGGCACTTTATGTTTTGCATCACATAAATTCAAATATTGGTCAAGTTCTAACAAAGCTAATGATAAACTATTTTAGTTAGATGGTGCAGAGAGAAGAGCAAAGAAGTCGTTATCACCGGATGATGTAACAGGATTTTTTTTGGTGGATTTTAAAGTTGTTGGAAACAAATTAATATATCAGGTAATTTTATGAGTGGGTCTGGATTGATTTATCAAACTGTTAGTTCTTCGTACCTTTGATAGGTGCCTCCTGTGAAAATCACAGGATTCATCTGTTGGTTCTTCCAGGCTACAGCTGATTTCAACAGAATCTGAATGTACTGGAAGTATATATCTGCTCTGCAAACAGAATCAAGCAAGAAATGTATCTCAAAATAACAGACTAGAGAGGATCTGTCTAGGCAGCCATTCACCAAGCCTAGGATTTTTCCACAACTCTCTTACATCTTATGACACAACAAAGATATTTATTCATTGTGTAAATTGCCAGGGGCATAAGAAGGAAATCATCAAGGTGGAAACATGCTCTTAGTCACAAATGAAAGGAGGATATCGATACTTTTTTAGGCTAACACATTAATTTACTAAAATATACTTGGAAATTGATGCAAGAGGTCAACTGAAGCAGTAAAAGGCCTGCCTGGCCTGCAGGCTTCTACTTCCCATGTCCTTTTCCTAATTCTTAAGTACTGTGATCCTCCTCCAGAAAAGCAGTCAAGTGCGTACGTAAGTCCATCCATATCCAGCAAGTGTAAACATGTGCTTCATGCACCATCTTAATTGCTTAATCAAACTCCCTATATTGTGAGGCACAACTATACAAACAGGAACCAGATGGAAGATATTTTTATCAGACAGACCATAGGATTAAAGAAGCATGGTCATTGAACATTGCTGTCCTTTAAAAACCCAGTATCAGGATATGACTGCATCCATGCAGCATCCCCCAAATGTGATAATTCAGGCAGCAACCACTGTCATTAACTCAGACTCAATCTTACCTCTTTGTTTTCAGATATCAACAACCTGTGTGAGCTTGCTTGATGGACATAGACACACATTGTTAATGATTTTAGGAGATATTATATCAAAGAGGGTTGAAACAGTTATTCAAGTTTGGAATCAGTAATTACAGAAAATGCAAGAATAGTCAGTTCTTTTTAGGGTCATTAGTTTTGTGGGTGATTTTAGCATTGAAGTACTATGAATTGGTATAGCGTCACTCTCATAAGAGACCAGTGCAGTATTCTTATTATTTTTAAGTGGTAGGAAAAAGTCTGAGTCTATTTGAGCTATGTTTTCTATGCTGTTTGTAAAGCGTGTCATAGCAACAGAGATTTTAATCTGCTTTCCTTAGTCTTATATCATAGAGCACTTAAAATTATGTATTAGGCTAGTGCTTCTGTGGGTTCTACATCAAATCCAAAATAATTGTGGTTTTGCAATCTTTTCCACTATCGGCTTCTAGTACTAGTTGTCTGATTATGCTGTGATCAACGGTTTTACTCCACATGTTTAAAAAGGAGCAAACCCCTTGATTATAATTGAAGGCATATATATTTGGCCAGGTACTTGCCTGGTCCTAATTGACAGCCTGAATTGTATGGCATGGTCATCAAAATGGGCAAGAGCTTATGTGAATAATTCAGGGCACTGACAAACATTTTATCTGCAGGTTTGGTGGCAAAATTAACAGCAATGAAACAGTTAAGAATCCTGGTATTCAGGCAGTCAGAATTCACTTTTTAGTTAACACCCCAATAAGATGGAGGGTGCAAGTTCACTGTTCTCCTAGTCTCATTGTTTCTTTCCACTGGCTGCAGACTCAGCAAGACAAATGTGCATTAGTTTATATTGTCAAGGCTATCTTTGCAAGCAGATGGGCTGGAAATCTAATTAAAAAAACCAAAAGCTTTGATTCTGGCAAAAAATAGCAAAATCTGTGGGACGACCCTAAATCCTCTGAATTAAATGGATGTTCTATGTCAATGCAGTTCTATTGTCCCACTTTATAAATAAAATATGAAGGGCTCTACTTGCATATAGACCCATAAATGTGCTCATTTATGAGTTTAATAAAGCATGTGTATTCAGTACAATTAGATAAGCACATGTATAGAGCAATAAATGCTCCCTATATAAAATCAGCACACGTGTAACAGAGAATGTAGCCCAGCATGGATAAATAAGCACATGCTTAGATTATTAAGTGATCTCTCTTAAGCTTTTGTGAATTGACCATGAAGCGGCCATGACTATTTGCAGGTTGTAATTCTCCTGCAATTATGTATCCTACCTGTGTCTGAAAATGTGGTAAATATAATACATTCATTGGAAGAATGCATTAGCCTCAATAAAGAAAAGTATGGTAACACCCATTTTACAGATGAAAAAAGCTGGAGGTAGACTTGAGCTATAACACAGAAACACAAGAAGGAGGTGAGCAACCCAACTAGGATCGCCTGACTCTCAGTCTCATCCCCTGGACTGCAGCTCCAGCCAGATGTAAAAAATGAATAAATTGTGAAGCTATAATTGAAAGGAAAATACTTACATTTATTTGTGTTATCTCAGTGTCAGGGATTTATACTTGGTAGGCTTTTCTTATACTGGGTGATGTGTCCAATGTGAGGCCAGAGATTTGCAGAGTGACTGTGAAATGTTTTCTGTTGTTTCTTGCCACTTGTTGTCCGGGGGGGTGACTATGGTGGTCCAACTTCCTACAGAAACCCGCTGCATTAGACCCATTTCTACACACGATGTTATATTGCATTAGTTTAACTCCCAGGTAGGAAACCCATTAGTCTGGTGGAGTAGATGTGGCCTGTGACGTATCTTTGATGTGTCTCTTCCAGATCAAATGAGCCACTCGATATTAGGCCAAATATCCTTAGGTGCAATGCTCCGTGAATCTGCTCTGTGATTTTTATTACCATCGGCTGGCTGATATCTACAATAAATTGTAAGAGTTTTCTGACTAGCAGATTCCTATCATTCCTATCCTGGCATACGTTAATTTGTCAATGTAATTTTCAGGTCTGGCAGCAGGAAAAGCACCACCTGGGATATGCAGTTCCTGAGATGAAAAGGATGATGGATGTTCACATGTGGCACTTGTAGATGGACTTGCCTGTGAAGTTTTATTGTGCTTTTGATAGAGAAGCAATATAGCTAATAGGGGAAAGGCAGCAGGTAGTTGAAATCAGGCAATTACTTTTCGGAGCATTTATCTGAACCTGCTTTAATTGATGAAACAGTTTCTCTGGGTTTTTCCAATTAGTGGTGACTGATGGGAAGAGGTACTGATGGAGAACTGAAATTATTACTGGTCATGATGGAAATTCAGGATCATAAGGGAAGCAACCTTAAAGCTGTGTTGGCGTGACACCAATATGTGAGTTCCCATCAGGGAGGGAAGTGCCTTGTCATGATGGACTGTAAAACTGAGGGGAACGTACACAGGCACCTAAGGGGCTCAATCTCCTACGAAGGTGAGAGCGTCTGAGGCTGGAGAAATACCTCAAGTGCTCTTGGGAAGACAGGCAGAGTGTTAGCTCAGAGACTCAGTCGAGGTCTGCACAGTTATTGCCAGGTTTTGGTTCCATTAGTCAACTGCTGGATTCATCTTTGCCCTCCAGAAGCTTTTTGGATCCACCTTTCTCACTCTGGGGGTCAGTGGTATCTTTTGGGTCTTCTATTCCCTTAGAAATACCAACTTACTGACTTGTTTGTGCTCAGCCAGCATCAGTGATTTTGATCTATCACACATTTATCTCTCCGTAAAAATAATAACGGATACCTCGCATCAAGTAGCTTCATTGGCAAGGCTTAGTCCCCCTTGCTAGACAGAGAGAGAGCGCCTGGCCTTGCTAGGAGACAGATTCAGAAAAAATCAGACTTAAGTTAGATGTTTTGGAGCTGGATTGTGAATAGCACATCAGTATCCACTGTCTCTTGAGGACTCAGTAAAAAGGACTTTTTCTCCTCTCAATGCCATCATGGCAGTTATTTGAAAGAATGAGTAAAGTCTGCTGTGTAAAGGAATACACAGAAATTGATTTTACAAGCGTATCTTACAACATAGGTTTATTCTATAGGGTCAGAGCAAGACCTTCTGGATGTAATACCACAGGCAGTCTTCACCCAGCCTGGCACGGCAGGAAGTATCTATCTGATAAGTGAACTATTTTGGGTAAATCATTGTGCCTACAAAGACCCGCTTTGTTTGTATATGGGCAGAGCTCAAAAAAAAATGAGTACCACCGATGTATTAGTCATGGTCAGTCCCCGTTGTCCAACCTGGGGAAAATGGAGGCATCAGCTTTTAAATCATATGCTTCTAAAGAGAACTCAAATTCTCACATAGTGTCTTAGCAAAACAGACTCATTGCAGGGACCGCAGAGTGTTTCTGGGATGGCAGCATTCAACCTTTCCTCCTAACAGATGCACTTGAATCCAGTGTGTGCCCTTAAATAAAAGGAGTGTGTGGACTCCGGCCAAAATCTTGTAAGACTCAAAGAATGGTTATATCACTTCTGCTTAGCAGATAAAAAGTGCAAAGTGGCTCTCTTCACTGCTAAATGCTGAACTTTGCACTGCAAATGGGCAGAAGCTAAATTAATTATTTGTGGAAGAATCTGCTATTTTGAAGTGCAGACTTTTAAATGAGGAAAAATTCAAAAACTTTAGAAATTTCTCACCAAAAATACCTCTAAAATATTATGTCGATCAAAATATTTTCTTTTGATAAAATTCAAAGTTTTTGGTTTTTTTTTTTTATGTTGTCTTATCCAAAAAAAGGAACAAAATAAAAAAAAGACATTTCATCTGAAAAGGCCTAAACAGAATATTTTGCTATTATAAAAGCCTTCTTTCTTTTTAATTCAGACACATTTTTTTGGGGGC
>NW_009217441.1:0-50536 GCF_000690835.1 Fulmarus glacialis
GGGGCACGCAGGAGGCGTTTGTTCACCCCCCCGACTGCATCTGGTCCGCTGTGGTGAGGAGAGCCCGTTAACCTGCCGTTAAAAACCCGGATGTCTTTTTGAAAAAGTCCAAATTATTGTCTCTGACACCGTAATTGCTTGAAATGTGGCTTTCTTCTTTTTTCTTTTTTTTTTTCTCTTTTTTTTTTTCTTCCCCCCAGTCCATTATACAATGAAATTAAGTTTTGCAGATTTATATTTTTTTTCCTCCCATACCCTTGCGGCTTTATTTGGGTGGTTTTTAGACTTACTGGTCGTGGGAAAAAGCTGAACGGTTTTAATCTGTTTGTTCCACTCCCCTGTGAATGAAAATGCAGTTTTTTGCTGCTCCTCAGCCTTGGAGGGGAACTGATTTTTCGGGTGACAGATCTCATTGCTTTCCCCCCTCCTTGGGTCGTTGTGTTTTGCTTTGACAGTAGAACTCTTAAACTCCCCGCTGGTGCATCCTTGGCGAGTCACTGAGCAATAGCTTTGAAATGTCTTTGGAAATCATGCTAGTTTCGTCACTCGTCGAGAGATCGGACGGTTTCGTAGGAGTGAGAATGCATGCAGGGAGGTTTTCGAAGTGGGCTTATGAGTAGGAATCGGATTAAATTTCTAACTACAAATTAAATTTCTTTTCCCCAAGTCAAAACGACTTCAGCAGTGCTTCTTACAGGCATGATTTTGAAAGCTGTGTTTAAAACGTGCTGCAGTCAGCTCTGTTCACTTAGAACTCTTCGTAAGTGCTGTTCGTGTTCATTATTAATGCAAACATAAGCCTAAAATTGTCATCTTGCATGTAGAGGACCACAATAAATAAAAAAACCTTGTCAAGTAAAAAAACAAAACAAAACCAAAACTGTATTTTTTAGGAAACATGCTCGGCTACTGCTGTTACAAGTAACTAAGTAATAGGGAGATGCTAAGGTGTGTATGGGGGGTGTCTGTATTTTTAACCTTGCTTGTTTTGTGTACTTTGTGTGACATTTAATTTTCATGGTTTCCTCTACCTGCTGGCAGTTAGGGCTTAAAAACATGAGAAATTTTTGGACGGCAAAGGGAGGGAGGAAAACATCTACAGCCACAAAAAATCAGGGTTCAAATGCAGTTGTAATGCCTGCATCAAATCTTTTAAGCTTTGAATTGGCTGTGTCGCCTAACTCTCTCTTCTATCTGTCAGTCTTATCTGGTTGTCCTCCTTCTGCAAAACAGGAAGGATTTATAATTTTTTTCAGGGGAGTCTATTTTACTTGCTCTGTGGAACATTAATCTCATATTAGGGGCTTTTCAGTAAAGAGTCAATTCAGAAATGAATGATCACATTGAAACTGAAAACTCATGTAAATCACTAGTGTAGGTAAAAATCAGTGTTTGCTTATTATTCTTTAAGTGTTGTAAAACTGTATGTTAAATGCACCAGCGTTATTTTATGGCTTTTGGGAAGCCTGAATACCTGTGCGGTTTAAAGCTGCCTGAGTGATGGTGCTCTGCACACTCCTCCTTGGTCAAGACAACCACAGGATGAATAGTAGCGCTTAAAACAGGAAAAGCAGAGACATGGCTTCATTTTATGAAACTTATTGGAATATGTAATCTATGGTGTGATATATTTATCTACTTTTTTCTTTCTGTTTTTCACTGTGTTTGCACCAGAGAGCTTGCCTCTCTCTTTTCCGTTGTAACAGGAAAATATGCCAGTAAAGACATTAGTTACGCTTATTTTCATGTACCACAGTAGCTGCAGTTCCTGTCGTTAGTCATTCTCGTTAGTCTTGGGTATAAGTTGATACAGAAACATTTTCAAGTTTTTTCTGCTTTTCCAGGATAAACCTGTTAATGAACAAAGGATGTTTTCACCATTTTCTTAATGCTGTCATTGTTTGACGTCAGCACCTTGCTAATTATGTTTCCTGACTTTGCTCAATCAGTGCTTTTCCCGTGTATTTTGTTTGTAAACAGATGGAAACTAAACTATTGTGCATGATTAAATCAGCTTCCTTTTTTACAGTCTAATTTGTAGCATAATAGTTGCACATCCTAGCTGTTTAAAATGAGTAATTTCTTGAAATGTTTCATACTAATTTCAGTTGTTCTTTTTCAATAGATTTTGATTAAATTCAGTCACCTTGTACCCCAATGTAATTAGTTTGTGCTTATAAAAGTCAGAATTTTTGGTATTTAATTCCAGTTTGCTTAAAATATTGTGCATCTCTGTGGAGCTTTTATACGTTTTTCATGTCTTCCAGTGAAACTGTGCGTTTTGGATGATGGTAGTGCCTGGAAATGCCCCGGTCATACAGCAGGATCATGCTCTGGAGCCTGACTTAGGACGAGATTCAACGGAGAACTCTGCCATGGGCCCTGACACAGAGCCAGCGTCCGAGGAGGTTGGCCCAGAGCTAGAGGAGGTGCGAAAGCTGCGGGAGCTGGTGAGGAGACTGGAGATTGAGAATCAGCACCCAAGAACGAAGAGTAGCAGGAGCATGCTTGGGACAAACATGCAAAGTGAGATCCGTACTGGTGTGGATAACCATGACTCTGGTCTTAATGGGATGGAAATTAATAATAGCATCAATGCGATAACTGAGAAGCAAGAATTGCAAATAATGGCAGATCTGCACAACCAATTAAGCAAAATAAGAAAAGAGGAAGGAGAGAACAACTGCTTAAAAAAAGACATAGATGCCCAAATGCAATATAGTTGCAACAGTGCCACTGAGGAATTGTCTTCCAATATGTGTAAGGCGGAAATGAAGACCGATAATAACATTAGATGTTCTTCACGTATGGATACAAGTAATAGCACAGAGGTTATGGGAAACTTGGTCATTGCAGGTGTTGATTCCTCAGTTAAAATAAATGAACAAAATCCCAATGAAAAATATGGAGATTTAGAAAATCTTTCGAATAACACAGATCTGGATGAAGTGAAAGTGTTAGAACTTGAAAATTGCAATGAGGAAGAAGATAGCTGGTATGTATTTCAAAAATGTAGTAATATATGGAACTTATGCTGCTGTGGTTGGGAGTTTCTGTTTAGGTGTGCAATAATTTTTAAGAGCATAAAGTGATTTCTATGCAGTGCTTTGATTTTTAGCAGCAAGAATGCAGTTCTCATTATCGGCTGTTCTTATTTTTAAGACCACTGTGCATTTTTTTTTTTCCTAAAATCAATTTAACTATAAGGCTTCTCTTTCCTTTCTCTTTTCTCTTGCTGACGCTGCTGTAGCAAGCAGAGAAAACCCTCCTTTCCCTGTTAGTTTATTTAGGTGTAATGCACGCAGATGAACGAATAATAGTGTTTTTAAACTTCGTACATAACTGTCAAATACTGTATTTAAATAAGAATTTTGTAAAACACAAACTGAGACCTTAGACCATCTGGAATTTGTGGCTTCTTCTAGTATCTAAAAAGACAAATCATTTCCACTTCCTGAATACTGTTTCTTTGCAGTTAACCTGTTTCTTTTGTTGAGAAGCATGAACTGAAACAGATCAATGATGTAATCCTTAACTGACCTCACTTTGTAGGACTCTCCACCAGCAGCCTTGTTTAGGACTTGGTTTATAAATCAGCAGATTAATTTCCCTTGCCCTTCCAAAGCTAGTTAAAGTTCGAGGCTAATTCCAGCTCCTGCAATATCTGTGACTTGAGATTTTACCTAGAGTTCTTAATTTTAAGACTTCGTAGGATAGCCTCAGGGATCTGCAAATTCTGTTTCAAAATTGCATAGCTAGAGATTAATCTGGCAGGAAAGATAGCATTGCAGAATGATTGCTGAATACAAAACAAATCTTAAACTCTAAAAATTCATTATCTGTTATAAGTGGAGGTAAACTTTTGTTTGTTAATGGAATAGACCTCAATAATGTAATGATGTCAGCTCAAATCTAAATTCAAGGTTATATTAAAAACAGGGGAAAGCATTTTTGAGATGACAAATGAGGGAAGACTGATTTTTCAGTGTTAGTTTTGGAAAGGAATGTATAAAGTTAGGAGTGTTCTTCAAAATTGACTTTCTTCTTATACGTTCTTTTCCTGGGCATTCAGAAAAAAAGAAGAAAAAAGCAACAAAAAAACTTAATGCTATATGGATTTAGGAACAACTTTAAGGTAGCTTTGCTGATTGGGGGGAATTTTGTACTGCCTGGGTGGAAGTAGTATTTAAATGTGTCGAGCAGCGTGTTAGTCAAAGCGAATAGCTTACTATATTGTTACATTTGCAGTCTTTTTTTTAATCTTATACATTAGGAAAAAAACTGTAGCTAATATTGGAACATATCACGCGTACTTTATACTTATGATTTTTGGTAGTTTCAGAGAAATTCATAGTTGGCTTTGTTTTTTCCTGTTACTGTTGAAATGATAAATTTTAACAGCCCAGTCCTTTTGGTTTGCTGGCCTTTTCTTTAATATCATCTAGTAGAGGGGATGATGCTTTATACCTTAAAGAATACTAAGAACTCATTTTGCATTCTTTTAAAGTATGATAGTGTTTAAAATAGGGGGTGGGGAGCAGGAAGTTTTCAAGAAGAGAGGCTTTAGTTCTTATATCTTCCTGTCATTCTAGTTTTAAGAACAAGGCCAAACTTTAGGGTAATTTCTATTGTGGTATTGTCCTTATGCCCCATGACTTCTTAGTAGGTACTCCCCATATATAAGAATTAAGTTGTGGTTTTCTGTGCGTTTAGTTTATTGTTCTTCGTGCAGTGATTTGTGTTCAGCATTTTGTTAGGCATTCCCATGCTACTTGTTTGGTGTTATGCGAATTGTCAGTTATTTTTCCTGGTAAGACTTGGGAGAGAGAATTTTGACTTGGAATTATGATGAAATAATTCAAATTCCAACCCCCTTGGAACTATAAAGTGTTCTTATTAATGTGTCATTGGATGAAAGAGAGAGAGAAAGAAAGAAATGGCAGAAGTGAAAAGCCTTTAACTTTTTCAATACTCTCTCTCCTTTTTACTGGATTAGAGTATTTTTACCTCCATCTCCTTTGACAGAATGAGTACCAAACTCTGTCCATGCCTCACCTTGAACAACTTCAGGTTTTCGCCTTAAAAGAAGGAAAGAGGCCCTTGTACATGTCTCCCCAGTATTGCTACTGCTCTTGCTTAGGATCTTGATCCCAGTGGCAAAACTGCCAGTGGTTTAACGCAGGGCTTCAGATAAGCTTTTATGTATGTTCTGCTTTTTTTAAAAAAAACAAACAAAACAAAACCCAAAAAACCCACAAAAAACAAAACACACCATAACAATCAAGCAAACCTGTGTAATAGAACCTTTTCTTTACATTTCTTTTAAATTGCTGAGTTCCTTTTAGAAGAATACGTAAAATATGATGGGTGTGTACATGAATGTACAGGTCTACTCAGCCTAACGTGGTCCTGTTTTTTTGTGGGGTGAGGAGGAGAAGGAATCTTATCATTCAGGTGAATCCCTATGTTGCTGCTACATCCACGCCTTGCACAGTTTTCATTCCCAAAAGCCTGTCTTTCAACTGAAGACAAGTTGTGCTGCCTTCACCTTAGAGTTGTGTTGTCTCACGCTTGAATCCAAGAGTTCAACACAGCAAGTAGGGTGCCCTTGAGATAGTCTTTATAGGAAGAAGGAGCATGGTTTGCTCAAATAAATTGCTCTGTAGGAGTTTCCTGGGAGTGTATGTTTTCAGCCTTAGCCCCATGTCCAGTGGCCTCCTATATCAATGTTTTAACGCATTTAATTTGACATACTGCAGGATATCATCGCTGTTAGGTTGTTGTACCATCAGAGATAGGAACAAATTTTCTGGAGAAGTTCCACCAAACGAGGATGTGGTTCTGCACCAAATTCAGGTATTATACCAGTATAGATTCATGAAAAATATGGCATCTTGTGCCTCTACTTTGAGGGAGAACTTTAACTCCCTACTCTGTATATAATCAATTTGTACGTTTCCACAGGCCACGTAGTAGTTTGCCTGTGATCTTTCCTCTACGTGACTTAGAAACAGTAATTTGCAAGGTCTTAGTTTCTCAGACTGGTCATCTTATGAAAACCTTCTAGAGGTGTTTTTAACCATGGATCAGTTAGCTCTGTTGCATTAAATAATGTACAGGTGACCTACCAAAAAGTTTCCTGATTGTCTAGCTTGTTTGAGTAGTGTGTTATCGGTTTGTGCTAGCTGCAGGTAGCCATTATGATGTTCTGTGTAATGTCTGTCTCGCTGTGCACAATCTGGGTAGACGAGTTCCTTCAAAACCCTTCTGTGCAGCTTTAAGATAGCATTATGATCAGCACTCTTCCTTGCTGGTAATTGCCAGCACCAGAGTAGAGTAATCTGAAAGGAAAAATCTACCCACTTGTCTGACGCTTGTGTGCAAAATAAGGCCTTTTGGGTTAAATTGCTTTTGATGGCGCAGGCTTAAAATGACTGAGTTCTTACTGAAATGCTTGAGGTATTGGCTCACGGTTCTTTCTGTAAAATGAGGTGGCATGGTAATCTGCTCAGTTGCGCTGCCAGAGTGGAGGGGGAAAGCCTTTTTATGTTGCTGCAGCAAGATTGCTACAGAAGCTGCTCAGCATCCTGGTGCAGTGTACGTATAATACGACTCTTAAGTTGTCGCACAAGGTGCCTTTTGATCATCTTACAGACTATTGGCTGTTGTCATGAGATTAAGCTAATATGATGTTTAGAGCTTCTGTGACTTAGTGACTAGATTTTTGGTATTTTGTTCAGTTTCGTCCCTAGATAGACATGAAAAATGTGTGCCTCTTCTGCGTTTTAGCAGTATAGTTTTTTTTCTCTCTTTCCAGTTTCTGCTTCTTGGGAATAAAGGCTCAAACCTCTACTTGGGCTAATACTATCATGTTTTTGTGTGGAGTGTTTTCCACAGGATTTTTCTCCATTTTTTCCTCATTTTTTTCTTTTATGCTTCTATCATTTCAAGACCTGGACAGTATTGTTTCACTGTTGCTTTTCACAACACTACATTGCCGGTGTTGGTATTTTTGTTCAACAATAGTGTTTAGATTTGAGATTAGAACAGCATAAGCACAGTAATAAATCTGAAAATCAACTCTCTGAAGTCTGATATAAAAGGAAAGGAAAATGAATGCATTATCTGTTTGAAATGCATGCTTTATAGAAGAATTTAGCTGCCTTCTTAGCACTTTATGGAGGCGTATCTTATAAACCTAAATTGTTCTAAACATATTTAGCTACCTCAGGTCTCCTTCTCCTTGTATTGATGTATGTAACTCAAAGGTTTGAAAGTCAGTGTAACGTCTGCCATTTGTGGTACTGCTGTAGCTACTAGTGCTAAGTGCTGTGGAAGATGTATAATAAACCAAGCATGTGTCTTAAAAACTGCAGTTCGTTTTACTTTCAGTTTAATTTACTAATGTACTAGTTATAGAGCTTTCGGCAGCGTGAATTTGCTTCTTATGATCTATAGATTTACTAGTGCAAATATTCTGCGTGATTAGGATCTTTAGTTCTCAGGCAATACTGGCTTGCACTCTTGTAATTGATCCGGTGTGTTACTAAATTGTGAAGATGCTTTTTTTCAGTGTAGTGTGCAAGTTGAGAAAGTTCTTGGGGGTTTTTATTTAAAGCAGTATTTTCAAAATCAAACAATAGTGGCCATTAACTCCCATAAATCCTCCTGTGACATTGACCCCAAAAGAAAAATAGTATCTCTCGAAGATGCTCTGCTTTTACTACATTGGAATATGTCAGAATAAAGTGCAAAGAATCCCACAAATTTACTTTTGAGTGCCTACGTTCTTAACGGAAGAAAAATCTCACGTTGTGCTTGCTGCACAACTAAGACGACTTGGCTTTTACCAGAGGTGCATTTCATAAAATACTTTATATGGGAAAGTGAAACATGTACGCTAGTAAGCAGAAACTAAAGATGCTGTATCTAAGGATTTCCTCACAGAAGCTGCAGAAAATCTCACTCATATTTAGTAAGTTATGCAGCAAACCCCCAATACCTCATATTGAGAATATCTGCCCAAATGTTTACTTTCTGAATGTTGTATTAGGCCTTGTAACTATCTAAATTACTTCTTAATTGTCATTTGCAATTTGACAAAAGAAAATATTCAAAGCATAACCTTTTGCCATTTAAACAGAACAGGCTTCACACCCAAACTGCTGAGTTGTAGGAACAAAATGCAAGGCAAAGCTTATTCAGTAATCAGGTATTTGTTAAACCCAAAAGACTTCAGCTGACTCCCAAAATGGCAGTCGTATGCATACTTAATGGCATGCCTGAGTACATTTTTTCCAATGCTTATTGGATTAAGTTAACCTGACAAATCAAACAGCCTTAGAGGATAAAACTACCAGAAATAAAATTCTGCGTATTTTTAAACAGAGCAGAGTGAGTTTAACTTATCACAACAACCTCTTTCAGAAGAAAGCCTGTTTTAGTTCAGCTAGAAATGTGATACTGTGTTAACCTGGCCTCTGTTCCTGCAGCAGTTGTGCCACGGTGGCTAACGGAGGATGACACTGGGTGGAGGGAGCCTCTAGTAAAAGGTGACTTTTGTTCTTATTATTGTGTCCGGAAAAAATACTCACTTCTATTTGTGGGGCTGGTGTTTCTAGTTTATCAGCTGATGGTGTGCAGTGCTGCAGAAGAATAAGCTATGCCAGCATATTTTGAGAAGTTTGCTTGCTAAGTGTGTTGAACCCTTCCCCAAAGCTGCTTAAAAAGGAAAATAGTAAACCTGGTGCTGTGAAATCAAGACAGAATTCCTCTTTTCTGTAAGTTGCTTGTGAGTGCTCTGAAAAATTGAGTTGTGCTTACTTAGTTGAGTTTAATGAAATTGTAAGTGAGACCATCTCTTGCCAGTAGGCTTGTCAGCTGAAAAATGAGTCCTCTGGCAGACTACGGAGGACTCCGACACCCTGGGAAGCAGGCAGCTCTGGTCCATGTGGAAATGGTTCTAGCAATCAAACAAGCGTTACTATTTTCAGCTGATGCAGTCCTGGGTAGAAGCATGATAAGAAGCATGGAGGGACCTGCGTAGAACAACTGCTTCCTGAAGTAGAGCAGGATTTTCTCCCTTAACCTAAAATATGTGAAGAACAGCGTGACCTGCCCTAAGGAGGCTATTGGCCTCTTTTTTGTTTGATGGTTTTATTACTGCTTTTTGGTCTGAACTGTAAAATAAATCCAGAGAGAGAGCACTTTGCTTTCTCTGTTTCATTGGATCTGAGTGGTTGTAATGCTCATTTGCCCATGCAGAAGTGCAGCAAGATGTGCTTGTGGGGTCATAAAAGGTAACGTTGCAGATTCAGGAATCTTTGTGTTCGCGTTTCTCAGCATTTATTTTGTCAATAGCAAATTAGCTTTTGTATTTTTTTTATTTGCATGTGGTTTTGTGTGAAGCTTGGTATGAGACATGACTGAAGAGACTGAATCTCTACTCCCTGAAAAAGATGGGGCTGGCCAGGGGCAGGAATATTATTAGGATCTGTAAAGTCATGAGTGGCATGTCAAGAGGCAATAGAGAATAATTGCTTTCCACCTCTATCCTATCCTCCAAGAACCAGACCGTATCAAGAGTAAATAGCAGGTGGCATTTTCAGAGCACATGAATGGAGGTGGTTCTTCACCCTGTGCGTCAGTGCATTGTGGGACTCATTGCAGTAGGGTGCTGTGGGTGCTAACAGCAGATAGGATTCAAAAAAGGGATTAGATGGCTTCACTGAAAAATTTTCTTTTGAGAGCTGTTGCGTACAGGGATGCTCGATCTGATAGCCCCAAATTGCAAAATTGTGGGAGTCCGGGACAGTTTTCTGCATCAGTACAGATTTTGGATTGATTGTTTCTGTACTTATCCTTACCTGGATGCAGGGTGGGAGACAGGGTAATAGGTTAGATGGACATTTTGATGCCAGTACAATATTTAAATATCCCAGTTGTTTGTCTGTTTTATCTTGGCCAAACATTGATTTCGTGGATAGGACACCTGACAACTGAGAGTCCCATAGTATGTTTCTGTATCTTTTTAAACAAGAGGGGTTTTCAGAAATTAATGGGATAATTGCTAAATTATCTGATGACTTGTATTAGTTTTGTTGTGGAAAGGAGTATTTTATGAATTGAATATGAGGTGTCTGTGTGAGAATGAGTAACTGGAGCAGAAAGACTCGATGTATCTTGCTGCAGGAGTGTCAGAGGTTATTGCTAAAAGAGAGAGTAGGAGGCAATTGAAGCGCATGCAGACATTCCTTGAAATCTTAAAACCATCTTCATGATCATTTTATGCTCAAATACTGGATTTTACACTGATGAAGGTGAAATATTATGTGTGTATCAGCTTGAAGACAGCTGCTGCTGCTGTTGGGAGTAGCGTAAATCACCAAGTATGGCTGTGACCAAGAGGGTTCTTTGTCACCTTTGAGCAGCTCACTAGGTGAAGCAGTACCAGATTGGTGCTTGAGAGGAAGATAGCGGTGGAAAAAACAGCAGTTGTGTGATTGTGTGTGTGGAAGAACTCTCTTGCTCTCGCAGGAGATTATGAACCATGAAGCCTGTTCATGTGGATTCTCTTGATGCAGAGAGGTAGGAGCTGTGCTTGCTGAAGGCCATGTGAACATGCATCAGAGCCTATTGAGAAAGATGGACCTGAGAGCTAGACTTCATCTCTGCAAATGAGAGCTAAACTTCTCAGTCGGGTTCCTGTATATTCATCCCCCCAAATTTAGTCTCAAAGCATATCCCTTCTAGAAGGGTATTCAATATCTAGACAACTTCGAAGGCCTGGAAGTTTTCTTCTTCTGGTACGCTTAATTCTAAGAAATTACATTGTGGACAAGTTCAGTAGTTCGAAACTTAAGTTGAAGAATGTTATGGCCTTATTAACAAGATCAAAAAAAGTTTCTGCTTTCAGAAATCTCCTCTCTCCTTTTTTATTGAGTTCAGGGGTAATCACCTTGCAGGCTCTTCCAGAAATTGCACAGATGCAGGTCTTTAAGTTCGTCATCACAGAGCTTACTTTCCTACCTGTGAATCCTTTTTAAGATCCTTTGAATGACTTCAGCAGAATACTAGATTAAATATATTTTTGTAGCAATGCATGCATAGCAGAGTATGTTATATTAACAGATGCATATTAAGATTCCTTAGCTGGAACTCTAATGTTAGAGTAAGGTACGTATTATTATATGCAGGAAATGTATTGTCTGTGTGGGCAGATTCTGTTAATGATGGCACTTCTTGTTTCTATTCCTGCCTTTCCCATGCTACTGATTGATCGAGATCTCGATGCCCTCTACATGAGGGTGTTCTTCTCTAAGTGCAAGAATTAGAAACTGTTTAACTTTTATATGTACACAATACTGATTTTTTTTTTTTCCCCCCTCACAGAAGTTTTAAGTGTGTTGCTATTTATATGTTAAATATAGGGTGCTTTTTTTTCTGTTGGGATTTTTTGATTTTAAAATGCGAATGTGGGATATGTAAGTAAAATTCTTGAGTTGCTTTTCAGTCTGGCTCCTATACCCTTTGACCTTTCTTGAGAGAAATTTTCTACTTACGAAATATGGTTAAGATGCTGCTTTACACAAGATCAGTTGTAAATAATCCAAGACTGTAAGATGATTAAATCTGTCTGTATGTAAGGCTAATCCTGTTTGTATATGCAAAACAATGCTAGGTGTATTAGAACTGTCAAAAATACAGGCTTTAGGAAAACTTATCTTACATTACAATAAAAACAAGGAAAGGTAGCATACAGTCATACATCCTAACTGTCTGAAAATTTCTAAATCTTCCAATTAAATGGTTTATCCCTGAAATCTGTGAGTAGGCTTCTTACTATTCATTCAGTGTTTCGGAGGGCTGCTGTTAGACGATAGGAGACAACTTGTTGCCTGCAGTGCAATACAGGTGGAATATCCAGAGCTGTGGGGTTTTTAACAAAAAATACAACAGTTAGACTTCTGAAAGTAGATCACCTTGAATCTGAAGGTAGAATCACCTCCTCACCCTTGCTGTCTTTGTCATGAGATTTTTTTTTTGGGGGGGGGCGAGGTAGTGGAGGGAGCGGCAGGGGTGACAGGTGATGGTGAGTATACTAACGACTTAACTTTCAGTAGTATTCCAACAGCCCAGGCTTGAACTTTGACTTGCAGAGGCTGCGTACTTTCTCTGTGAAGCCATCTTTAAGTGAATTTTATTATTGTTATAGTAAATTTTGTTTGTGAGTCATAGTATACAATTTAAACTTTAATTTTTTTCCCCTGTTTTTAATTTGGATAACTTTTCTATTGCTTGCTGTTAGGTATACTTTAGTAAATGCTAGTTCGGTGGCTGTATGCTTTGAGTTAATGAGCATTTTTTACTGTCTCCTTTCAATCCTTGCAAAGGCTCTATGTGTCCCCGAGAAAATCTACTACAGATCAGAAAACGGACTCACCTTTAAAATGGTGCCGACAGGTGTTGGATAATCCCAGTCCCGAGACAGAAGCAGCCTGCCGAACTCTTATAAACAGACTTGATCAAGGTACGTAAACGATAAGCATTGCTTCTTCAAGTGTCTTTTATTTCCACTTGTGTACTTTACATTATTGAGAAACAGTAAAGCAAAGGAGACATGAAGTTTGCGGTTGCTCTAGTGGAGAATATCTGCAGAGATAGCACTTCAGATGTTGTGCTCTTGGTGCATGTTTGTCCAGCCATGTTTGTTATTGTATAAAAACCTCCCTGCTTTTGGTTTACATTGGTAATGCCTCAACTGATGAAGGCAAGAGATCATTCTGTAAACATTAAGAAAACTATGCTGATTACAAGTAATAGACAAAACAAACTGAACTGTGATGTTTTGCCTCTACAAAATTTTTGATTTTAAAATGTATTTTTTAAGACACAAATATGGGCATTTCAAATTAATTGCCAAATTGACCACCTTGCTTTCTGGTTTTTTTTAATATGTTCAGAGCCTAAACACTAAAATATATTTTAGTGTTTTCAGGCTCTTGGTTTTTTGGTTTGTTTTTTTTTTTTTTTAAATACTTAAACGTCTTTAATGTAAAAATATGTAAAGGAAAAAATGTGCTTCTGGGGATTGGTGAGAGAAACTATATGAAACTATTATTGCAGCTTTTTTCTATAGAAAGTTCTAGTGTTGTTGAGTGTTTCTAATGGTGATTATTCTTACCGTATCTTACCATTAGTATTATTACCTGGGTAAAATAGTTGTCTGATGCTCAAAGCTTAAAATAATGATACATTAAAATCTGTAACTTGAAGAAATGGTGTCACTTGGAAACCTAGTTTTTCTTCTAGTTTTATCATCCCCTAAAAGCACTTCATGGTGGCTTTCAGCTGTGTTACTTAACCACTGAGGGAAAATCTTTACTTAATCTGCCTGAAATGAAAACCCTACGGAGTGTTCTGTTCAGTAATCGCATACCATCATTGTCAGTATTCTGGGGTGTAGGTTTGTGTGTTTTCTTTTCCTTTGTCAGAGCACAGAAGGATCAATCCCATATTCGCCTCTCACTGGTGTAAGAGCTGTTAGAATAGATGCGTAGTTTATGTCACAACAAAACTGAGAAGGTTATTCTATTTCTACCTATCTGTAGTACATCACCTGGAATCTATCTGGGGGATATCCTACATTTGACTTTTCAAATGCACTCCAGCTTTGTATGTAAAATGTGCGAGTCCTGGGCTGAGTTGCTGATAACCAAGACACTGAGGGGTTTGAAGTGAATAAGTAATCCCTTTCTATATTGTATAGCTTTCTATATTATATAGCTTTCCTATATAGGCAGCTGTGATTTACCCGGCAGCTGGGGGGTAAATAGTTTATTTATTTATTTATTATTTTCTTCTAACAATTTACCATTAAAAAGCATTGCAGAGCAGGACGTGATGCAACCTCATCTGTCTAGTTTGACTCATGAACATCTAAACACAAAAGCTGTGTGTTTGAAAAAGCGAAGTTTCTGAGAGAATTAAGCTTTTGAAGTTCAGTGGTGTTCTTAACTGCTGAAAATACAACCCCCAGTTTGGTGCAAAAGGTTGTCGTCTGCCTGGGTTTTGAATTGGCTGGCTTTGTCTCCCATGTGAAGGCAGTAATTTTGATTTCAGTTTGACCTGTAATTTGACCTCAGTGATTTGAAGTCTGAGAGGCCACTGTTTTGTTTTGGGTTTGGGGTTTTTTTGTTGCTTTTTTTTTTGAAGTTTACATACTAACAGTGTTTTGGCACTGCTTGTAATCAGGCTTATTTTGAGTTTAGCCTTGAAATTCCTGATTTGAGATAACTGAATGTAGTTTGAGAACAAACATCGTTTACTTTTATAAACCATCTGTGCTTAAAAATTTGAATGAAGATTAATTTGTTTAACTCTTTGCTTTCTGTCTGAAATGTATCAGACTTTATTTGTACTCTGTCACTCCTTTTTAACTAAAATAGTCTGACTTTATATTTGTGGGGATGATAATAAATCAAAAGAAAACTATTTATATAGTGAACCTTCATTATTTTCTTAGCTACTATTCTCTCAATGGTAAGGGTTCAGTGGGCAATTCAGCAGCCCCTTGAATATACGCAGGTCATAGACTGTGTCATTTCCGTAGTATTGTAGCTGCTTATTTCCAACTTCAGTAAGCACGGATGCACTAAGTTTTGCTACCTGGCTTATTTTGATTGTTTTGCTAACTTATATGCAAGTCTGCGTGCTGAATAAATATTTCGGAACGGTTGCTTTTCATATTAATTTGCTCCTTTTAATCTAAAGGCATAGCTTTTGTGGTTTAATGCTTTTGATTCCATCATTAAAAATTCAAAATAACACGTGTAAACATAAAGTTCAATGGAGTTCTTTAAAATGAAGGTGGGGTGTAGAAGTGACAGATATTTATGAAAACAGTCATCTTTGAAGACCAGCACTGAAACTTTCAGAAATGTATGGCTTCTTTAAAGCCAAGTTTGTCAGTAGTTATTCTTGGAATTCTTCAGAAGTGACAAAACAAGTTAAAGGGGAGAGTGAGCAAGGGAACAGGCGCTGCTTTGCTTCCTACATCTTGTAGCTGGCACCATCAAGATGTCTTATTTGAAGTACATCTGTTACAATATTTAATCTTGTTTGATCTGATGGCTTTCTTTATCTTATGCTCTTTGTTTTTAAAAATAATTTGATAACCTTTATGGCTTTTTTGTATTTTTCCTTCTAGCCAGTAGATGGAAAAACCTGTATTGCAGTCCATTGGCATCACCAAGCGCGTATAATTTGAATACAGAGACAGGCTCCTGTAGCAATGCACTAAACTCTCCCGGGCATCTCAAATCGACTAACAAAGCACTACTAACCTGTGGCAGCTCAGGTATGGCATGTCAGTAGAGCAGTGCAAACCTGTAGTGTTTAAAATGCAAGGAGTATTACTAATTGGCACAGGGAAAAGTTGTCAAGAGATGCAAGTCCACCCATGGGGTTTTCTCCTGTTAATTTGCTCACTTACTGACCCAGGTTTCATCTATTATGTGGGAGAAAACCTCCTTGCATTCTAAATGTCTTGTAGTTATTTCATGGTTCTGTTTTTATAACTTTCCTTATATATATTTATAAATTGTACAAATTTTAAGTGACTTAAAATAGAAAACAGTTAGAGGCAAAAAAAAATACTGCTCTAGAATAATGTTATCATATGTAGGTGTTAACTTTATAAAGTTGCTTGGATTCAGTTTTCTGGCTTGAGAGTTTGTGAAGTTTCTTTTGAAAATACTGGTTAATGTAGGCAACAGAAAGAAGCCTTGTGCTTTGAGATAAAAGGCGTAGTCTCCAGGATAAGCCTTTAAATTGGCTGAGTGGGCAGCTAAACACAAAATAACAAAAGCTTTCCATAAGACTTAACTGTGTTTCGAGTAAGATTTCCTACCTTAGAGGCAACTTAGACAAAATTCTTGTTAAAAGCCTGTATTTGTAGGTGTGATAATGAAGCTTCTCCTAAATGGGTTGGCCTCAAGTCTGCTTTTGCATTTAAGCCGCCGCCTAAGGAGTCCATGTAGGCTCTTTCAGGAGCTTTGTTTATCCTTGATGCAGTTCATGCTCAGTTTCCTAGTACAAATGCTTTGCCTCTTGGCTTTATTATCAAAGGAGTCTTCCTTGATTTGTTTGTATTTTGTGGAAATTGCTATATCCTAATTTGCATGTTTAAAAACATAAAGCATGCTTAACAGTTTCTGGCTTGAAACTTGATGTTAAGTTTTTAAGGGAAAAAAAAAAGGTTGCATATGAATATTGTCACAGCTGTAGGTATGCTTTTGAGATCTGCTGGTTTTCTGCCATAAATAGAAATTAACACTTACGTCTATTTTGCACACAAAAGGATGCATGTAGGACTGATTATTTTTGCAAGCTGAATTCTGCAGGGAAAAATCTGAATCGATTTCTTGTTTTTAATATGAGGTTGGTTGGCAATCTAGATGTCTGACCACCTTTTCACACAGAAACAGACTGATGTGTAACACCAAAGTATCTGTGCAACTTCTAGACTTCTTCATTCACTCTGCAAATCTGAAGTCGTCAAGGGTACCAAATAAAAAGCCAACTATAGAACGGGCTTTGTCCGGGTAGGATCATGTGCGAGAGTTGACTTCATCTGTTTGGTGGCTCTTCCCTTGTGACCTGTGTAAGTGCTAACATGAGTTTAAAGTTCACTGTCAACTTGATTGACTCGAATCTAATTTTATTTCTAAGAAAAACGGAGCTTCCCTACCATTCAAATGAAAAATGTTTAACAGTAACTTCCCTCAAAAACTACACAGAAAAATCTTTTACGAAATCCAGATGTGGTCTATTTTGAACTTTCTGTAATCAAAACCATAATCAGTTCATCTCGTAATGTTGAGCCACAGCAGTTTTTACTGATGAAAGAATGTGAATGTTTTTCTTCCCCTCCTTGACTGTTTTTAAATAGACCTGCAATTTGACGCAGCAACCAAACTAAACACACACAACTGAAGTGGGAACTTTGCTTTTTAAAAAGCTGTATTCAGGATACAGCTGTACTAAAAATACCGCTTTTAGTATTAAAGGAGGTGTTAGTTACAGGAGGAAACCTATGCATATTCATTATACTACATCCTACAGGTGCAACCCCTACTCTCATGTTGGCTTTATTTCAACTGCTTACAGTGTTTTTTCCTGACACCAGAAGGAAAGAAACGGGATTATGTTATACAGCAGTGCAGTCTTAATACTTGGAGCGTGTATTTGTGTAACACACGCACGCACAGACGCTCTCCCTACACTGCAGTCACACTTCTATCACTGTATGTGTAACCATCTTCAAACTGGAAAAACTTTATGCCTTGTCAAATGCGGAATTTGAGGCTTACTGGTACAAAGCAGTTTGCTCAAGGTCCATGCAAGAAATTTGTTTTACACCTGGACTTCAAACGTGTGTTTTCTGTGTCATCAGTTACTACTCTTCAAAACTGGTTGAAGAAATAACGTTGGGAACCTGCTGCTTTTTCCTGCCTGACTGGAATTAACCATTGTTTGAAAGGGTTGCTCAGCAATGGTTTTTAGATGTTTTGCCGAGAACAGACAAAATGTTTTATTTCTAGCATCATTGTTTAGAATTATTCAGTAGGTGCACTGCCTTCAAGACTTCTTAGAACACAGCAGGCAAAACTGCATGAACTAAAGTAAAAGTCAATGGTGAATGACATCATATAGATGCTTTGGGAGGCTGACTACATTGTTGATTTGTCGGCTGGTGTGCTACAGCCTACTTGTTGCTTTTTATTTAAGTGATGATCTCAAATCTCTGCTTGAGCAGGATTTGTATTTCTTAAGCCTACTCTAGCTGAAAGTGATGTTAAGTGCTCTTAGGCTCTTGCGTATCTACTAGTTTTATCTGATCTTCTGTCAGATTGTGGTTTTTAATTTTTTTTTTTGATGGGTCTACTTGCAACCTTGTCTTGGAATTAACTTAAGGTAATGATGTACTCTGTCCTAAAATAGCTCTGTAAGTTACATGGTCTTATGTGTCTGTGTTCGAGGGTTAGTTATGCTAGGAGCATATTACAGTATTTTGTAACATGTGGCATAGATAAGCACGTTTGCCATGTAGAGGTTTTACATTCACTAATCCTTCTGTGTTTCCAAAAATTTTTCTGATAATGTGGGTTTTTTGTGGGTTTTTTGTTTGTTTGTTTTTTGTTTTTTAAAATAACAAGCAATATGGTAGTTATAAAATTGGAAAAGAAGGTGGAGGTACGCTCACCATTGCGTGCTGTCTCTCAAAGATGCTACCCCAAGCCGAAATTAACGGCGATGGAATGGTAGCAAGATTCTCCTATCATTGCCTGCATCTGCCTGCCATCTGCAGATGGAGATAAGTGAACTGCTAGGTGATGCCTGGCCTTCCAGCAGTAACAGTCATCCCAGATGCCAGGGAGGGTAGTATCTGCGGAAAACCCAAGGCAGATGTGATACCACATTTCTGTGCATAGGGTACTTACAAGCCTCCCACATTTGAAGGACAAGTACCAGTGTAGCCCCAGAGTGACTTGGCTTGTTCTCATCTTCCTATTTCAGTAGCAAGTAGTGGTACTCTTATGCCATGGAAAATGCTGACTTGCTTGACTTAAGAACAAGTACTAACAGGTAAAAGTTTGCACTTGATGATTGTGATGATGTTTTTATTCTTATTCTTCAAAAGGAAAATTATTTGTTCTGCTTCTTAATGCCTGACTTAGGGAAAAACTTCCCTGGTGGAAAGATCTTTCCAGTGTGTTTTTTATGACCTATTGTATGAACAAGCTATATCCTTCCCTGTAAGAGTTTGGTTTATGATGAGAGGAAAAAATGGATAAACCTCATGAATGGGGAGGAGGCAATCTAGTGTAAACTCTATTTTGCATAAGCAGATTGCATGACTGATTTTTGAGGTACTGTACTCTGAAAGCCATTTAGATCCTTTTACTCCTATGACTGCTCACCAACACCTAGCAACACTTTGTATAACTTCGCTGCTTAATATCTAGATCGATAGTTGCCCCTTTCTCAAAATAGGCAGAAGTAATACTGATCTTTCAAAGGATGTTTCTAAGCTCAAAATTACCAAGCATCCCTTTGCCACCTTCTGGGTGGAAGTCCACAATTTTTTCTCTGCACAAAGACAGTCTGCCTCCTTGAAAATTGCAGGTCAAAATACTGAGCATTGTATTCTCAAGTAATTGCTAACTTCTTTATTATTTCTAGCAACCATACCTCAACTTCACAACTGCACTGATTTTATTACTGGAATAAATACTCTGCTGCTCATTCTTGTTTTGTATGTGGATGTCTGAATGCTTTTTATGTTCCTCTCTTCTCTTCCCTCCTAAAGGTTACTTGAGCATGCATTCTGCACTGAGCTCTCAGTCATCTGTGGACAGTGAGCTGAGTACATCGGATGACTCCATCTCTATGGGATATAAACTGCAGGATTTGACCGATGTCCAGGTTATGGCACGCCTTCAGGAAGAAAGTACGTGACAGCCATCTCCTTTGTGTTACAGTTTTAGAATTGTAGAGAAATGTAGATGGATTCCAACTGTTCTTCTCTTCCCCCTTTCCCTGACAAAAAAAACCCCAATTTAATAGATCATTTGAAATATTTCTGATTTGCAGGGGCTTCCTTTAAAAATCTACAGACCCAGACTGCCACTTAACTTAGCAGTTGTATAATGTTCTCAAGATTACACCTCTTAAAGCAGAGGATGGACTTGAAAGTATTGTCCAAATACTTTAATACATATTTAACACTTTGTTAAATATGTAAGTGCCCTTTAATACTCAGAAATATTCCATCCCAGATAGTCTCTGAAGTACAGGTGAAGTTTTATGAGTAACTGTTTCATAGTAGTGGCAGTTTAAACAGCAGCAGCTCAGGATTGCCTGTCTGTTTGCTGTCCCCTCACTTGAGCAAACAGAAGCAGCTGCGTTACTGCACTGTGTATTGGTTTGGGGAACTGATACAGTTGAAAAAATACCCCAGCAAAATTTTTTGCTTGTTAATTTTTGTTTTTCTGAGCAGGCTGCCTAACTGCAGCCTGAAATCATATTAGAAGCTGTCTAGAGGACTAAATTTTACAAGTTGTTTATTTCACAGAAGATGCAAGTAGTATTTCACTGCTGTGTTGAGTAAAACCAAGAGTTCAAGGGTACTAAAACTGAAAGAGCTGAAATTACAGTTTAAGTTTTGCTCTGGTAAAGTGCTCAGAGGCAGCTCTGCAAATTTAACATAAGCATAAAACCTGTCTGTGTCCCAGCGTGTGGGGATTTCAGGGCCCTGATCCAGTTCCATTAAATCATTGGTAAACTGTCGGTTGACTTCAGTGTGATTTGGATTAGGTCCTAATTGAAGATCAAGGTGGAACAAAGTGGTTGGATCTGTTTTTCTGTGCAAATTAATCATTAATTTGATATACAGGAAATAGAGAATGAAGTTCTCTGTTTTTGTTTTGGAGAACATTTACTTGCTTTTAGTACTGTACCTTTATAAATTTTAAAAATACTGTGATCTAGGAATTGGAATATGAGACCAAAAAGAGCAAAAGACATAAGATCTTGTTATCACTTTATTACATCTGAGCACAACTGAGGAAAAGTTGTATTAAAGTGAATAAAGCAAATAACAGCCTTTTTTTTTCTAAACTTGAATATTTTCTTATGCTTTGTGATCACTTAAAAAAAAAATGTCAAGGAGATCCTGTCACATCACAAAGCTTCCAGTGAAATATGAAAAGCACTTCATCCTCAGAATGATGGAAGCTTTTCATATTTGCATTGTGAAGGGAGAAGAGTGGGGAATGCTTGCATATTTTCAATCCCTGCAATGAAGGGACTGCATCAAGAAGAGGGTTTTTCAGAACTTTAACGGACACCTTTCTCAAAAGTCCCTTCAACCAGTTTGCCAAATTAGTTCTTGGTAAGAAGTTGCTTGTATTTTGTTAGGCAAGAAGACTTAAATAAAGGTGTAAGTTGGGGGAGGACCTGTAAATAAAGCAGACAGATGCACTGCAGATGTCAATAAAAAGCAGGTGGTTTTTCCGTTGGAGGCAGAAGTTCAAATCTTTGTTTCGACCTGTTGAAATCCTGGTGGGTGCATAATTAATTGAACTAAAAAATTCATACTGTACATTAGACTCCTATACCTAGTTAACCTAACAGAGCTTGCATGGCAATATATAGTCCACAGTCACAGCTGCTTATGTATGTGACATAAGGAGTAATTCAGGTCAATTTGAATATTAACTCTTTGCTCTAATTAAACAGTACTGATATGGGTGACACTGTTCCAGTTTAGAGATTCCATATGCTGTGAGTGTCTTCAGTAAAGAGAATTATTAACTTGACTCTCCTTCCAAGGTGAAATGAATCACTGATAAAAGCATTGCTTCTGAATTTGTGTTGCAACTGGGTAAGGAATTTCTATTTTAAAGTATGATGACTTTGAGCCACGTTGCCCTCTATCTCCAGGTCTCCGTCAGGATTGTGCCTCCAGCTCTGCTTCTGTATCACGTCGCAGTTCCAGTGCCTCCCTTCACTCTCTGCGAAGAGGAACCTACAGTGACCAGGAGTTCGATACATACAGCCTTGAGGATGAGGATGATTATGATTGTTCCCTGTCATACCGTAGCGCTCACAGATACTCACCATCTCCGCTCAGTTCACCCCGATGTCAGTCCCCTTCTTCCAGTGCAGATTATGGCAGGTCATCTACTTCCCGTATCCGTCCCCCAAGGAGATCTGTGCAAAGTCCAATGCAAGACCGGCTCAAGTATGCAAACAGCGAAGGTGAGCTAGGTGTGAGCTTTTGATATGAGTCAATGAAAATAATTTTGACACGTCCAAAAGTGCTGTTATTTAATGGGAGCTAAGAATTAGTTACACACTTGTCTACTTTTAAGTGCATATGTTTTCTAAACCGTTATACATCTCCACTGCTACCAGAAGCAGCAAATAGAGAATTTGCTCTTGATTTCAGAGGAGATGCGCCACAGCATGCCCAACCTGGCCAGGACCAGCCTTCGAGCTTTGGAGTCTGTACGGAGCAGTCGGAGCTTGGAGTCAGATCTGCAGGTGCCAAGCAGTCGAATTCCAAGAACTCAGCAACGGTCAGCAGGTCAGTGCAGTGTCTTCTATACACACCGCGTAGCCCATTTCCTTTTGTCTGTTCAACAGACCTGACTAAACCTGGGGCCCTTAACAGGCCCGGTATCGCTGGGTTATTCTTCCTTTTGTTATTCCATTTCTAGGTCTGGCTCCCAGTAAGCTCAGGTATTCCTCCAGTGCCGGGCAGTCTCCCTTAACAGTGCGACAGCCGATGAAAGCGGGGTCATGCACAAACTCTCTGTTAACGCCCAGGCAGCCAGTAAAAGCCTGCAATTACACAAGTCCTGTTAGTGGAGTTCGAAAACCACAGGCATCTTCGCTTAGTACAGGCTCTTCCAGTAGCAGTTGCACTACCAGAAGCAGTAATATGGTCACTGTGGCAAAAAATTCACCCATTAAAGCACGCACGTCTGTTGGAGGAATCTCAGTCCCCAAGAGCAAGCCAACACCACCATCCAAGAGGTAAGTGTGAAACTTCAAGCCTCACAGACTTGAATATCTGCCTTTATTTCACGGATTAGAAACACTTTTTTTTATAAAGTGATGTTCACCTCGGATTTTAAAGTGTGACATGGGTATAGAGTTGGGTCAGAGCTACTGATTAACTTTAGGTGTAGGGTTGTGGTTGGGGAGCCCTTAAAGAAAGGGTAGTACTTAGCTGGAAGAATTGTGGATGTTAAGTACTTTGCCCCTGTCAAGAAGCAAAGGGTTAAATAGCACCAAAATGAAGTTCTGGGAATGTATGTGTGAACTGACAGGCTGGGACTCATCAGCTTCTGGGTGAGATACCCCTTTTTACCGTGTAATCTGTGACCAAACCATTCAATATTTTGGTATTGTATTGTTTAAAAAAACATGCTTTTTTTAAACAAAGCTAATTATCCAGGAAAATGAAGAGGCATAGGCTCAAACTTATTTCTGTAAGAAATGAACATTATGGCACATATTTATTTGGTGGGTACATCTGGTTTTGGGAAGGGGAAAAACTCTTCCAAAGGACTAATAAACTCTCTTTACTGTTAATGTATTAATCTTCCCAGATGACCTACTCTGGTGCCTCTGTAACTTTGCTACTGGTGAAATAAGTTTGGTGGTTTGGGTTTTTTCCTTCCTTGGTCCTTAGGACTCTAGGTGGGCATTGTCCAAGGCCTAATGAGTTTTTAGAAGGGTTTGAAAAGTAGGACAAATTAACAAGGCTTGTCTTAGACATGATTCTACATCGTTATAGTAACTTCATACAACAGGGTGAAAGCAGAGCATATATAGTGGTTTCCAAAAACTTAAAATTTTTATTCTTGTTGCACAAGTCTGAACTGATTTAGGGGCCACATCTTAATCCAGAAATATGCAATGGATTTTTGGACTTTTTTTTTTACATTTATTTCTAGCTTTTAGTTTTTGTGATTAGCATTTAAATATTTAGACAGTGGATATCTGAAGTTTGTAGATAGTCTAAAGCAACAGCTGTTTAGTTAGAATGTATTCAGTTGTCTTCAAAGAATAAGGCCTCTCAGATGCTTCTAACAACTACATGCACAGACTGCTTCATGCCATTTTAGCAAAGCGTGTTCTTACCCCATTGTCCTAAGGCATCTGCATGTGCTTTTGGGTGTGGTAAATCCACTACCAAATTGCCAAAAGCTATTTTTTTTACAGCTACTGGCAGTACAATTGTGGTGTAAACTTTTATGATTGAGGGAAGTTAAGTTGATTCAATAGCAGACTAATAAGCAATGAGTACTTGTTGATTTTTAATGTCCCGTTGTAGCCTTCAATAAATTGAACTGTATCTACTTTAAAAAAAAAAATACTCAAAAAGGGAATTTTTAAACTTTTAATTTGTTGTAGTACTCTACATACAACCTGATTATTTTTCATGTGTTTAGTCATATTTGCAGGGAAAAATATTTCTCTTGCACTCAGTCATGGGAAAAACCCACAACAGTGTTAGTAACTTTGCAGAGCAGGATAAATACGTTGCTGTTTAAGTACCCAGTAATAGTCACTTAATTTCTGCTGCCGTGTCCGTCCTGCTGGCCTCCTGGTGCATGGGATGTGCAAGCCGTGCATGTGTGTGACTGCAGCAGTTTACTGAAGGCAGCCAGATGTTGATGTTGTCAAAGGACAGATGTTGCAGCAGCCCAGTGTAAATGAAAAACCTCAAACAAGCATTCCTGTGTACATCAACAGATTACTGGGGTCTTTGCTTCTCGCAGCTGTTGGTGACCTCTTTTTTTGTCTCTCAAACCAGGTTTCTTCAGTCAGCACAGACCACTCAGGCCACCGAAGACGATTCCTGGAAGGATGGGTGTTACTGACAACCCAAAACGTTGAGGCACTGCCGAACACCTCTGTGAAGCAGACCCCCAGCTGGCTGGGCGCAAGAACGTTCTTTGAAAACGCAACTCAAGAGACCCATCACGTTGCAGACTGATGTATATAGTTCCTCTCCTCTTGAACGCAAACTGTCCTGGCCTTCTGCTATTCTGCCAAGAGCCTGACCTCTCAGTGGTGGAACAGACAACTGCTTTACTGTGTTTCCACTGTTCAAAACCTTACTGAAATATGAGTCTTCACGTGAAGACTGAAAATAGCCTTATTTCATATCAACCTCTAGGTGCAGCCCTTGGGAAGGCTTGTCACAAGAGACTTCTTAGGTGACCAGCTCCTGAGGATGCTTGCTTAAAAAGGCGTCTGGTTGTCCAGTTTGTGCCAGAAAGCAGCTTTGAGCTGCTGCTATGGTGTGTTGCATAGCAGTGGCGTAGGGAGACTAGAAATAGTGATGTAGATGTTAGGAGTAAGACTTTTTAAATTCAACCTGATGTACTCTAATATTTGTCTGAAACTCAACTGTTTGCGTTTTGTTTGGTTTTTTTTTACTTCTGTATAGAATGTATTTCTGCTACTTTTTATTGTTTGTTCTAGAAGATGAAGCAGGTTTTTATAACTGTAGTACACTTTAAGCTGTTGTATTCAGGTGTGTGCATCACAGTTCACCAGTGAAGGAGCAGTACACAATATTTGTGTGGGTTTGTGAACAGGCAGCTGCAGGGACAGAGGATGCTATTTAAAAACTGCTGTTTATCAGCATCTTCATCTCTCCGATGAGGAAGTTAACAAACACCAGTTAAAAGTAAACTTTTTCAAAATAACCCTCCCTGTCTGATTTGACTTGAAGGGTTCCCCTTTGATCTCTTTCAGCTAGCCCCTAACTGCCCTGATTTTTGTAGAAGTTTTCTACGGTCTCTTTGGCTATGAAGGATTCTGTTTTGGTGTCCTCTTCCTCAGCAAGTGCTGGATGCTATGAATACAGTCTTAGTACAGAAAATATGCACTGATAGCAATGTTCTCCCTGCCACCAATGTGATTTTGATAGTGTAGTTTAATAAAATGTTATGGTGCTGAAATAGATCTGCTTTATTCAAACAGTGAGCCTGACTGTTGAGTGGTTTTTTTTGTGCTAGGAATGAGGGTTCTCTTGACAGGCCCAGCTGTACAGAAGTCTGCTTCTGCACTTCAGCTCTCAAAGCTCTGCACAGGTAAACGGGTCTCCAGAGGAAGTCTCTTATGATGGAAGTGTTGATATTTACCTTTAATCTCCTTGGATTTCACAAGAATGAGGTGGGTGTTAGCAAAGGAAAACTTAATTCACAGCACTCGGATCATGTCTTTTCTAGGAGAATATCCACAAGTGGCCTAAGCAGAACAAAATATAGGAAACAGCACTTGCAAAGAGGAAGCTCTGCAGGATGCTTGACAGCAGACATCACTTTTTACATCTTTAGAAAATAAAAAAAAAAGGAAGAGACAGTTGTATCCCCCAGAAAGGCAGCGCTAGCAGAGGACTCTTCCCAGCCCCTCCCGCAGAAGCAGCAGTCACAATGGGAGCTTTTAGCATTGGGCACGTAAGCTGTGAGACCAAGGTTGGGTTCGTCACCTCTTGAGAGAGGTGTCTGTAAGCTAGTAACTGAAATGCAGCAAGGGTTTCTTTCTCATGTCCCATTTGCTCATTCTAATGAATACCAATGTTTTACTATAAACTTAAGTTATACAGCTGTATACCACTATTTTCCTGAAGTTGAAATAACCCTCTTCTACTTCAGAGCAGCCTTGTAAGTCTCAGCACCAGTTCCACCTTGTTGAAAGGGCAAAAAGGAAGGTTTTGTTATGAGCACTGTTACAGTGAAAGAGGCAGATGTGACTGAGCTGGAGCTATTGCTCATTGTCAGAATACAGATGTCTCCCTCCCACACACAAACATGTCAGAGACAACTGTTTTTACACAAATAGGCTTCTCACTACCCCCGATAAAGCTTTGCAGGTTTACAGCACTGTCCTGCTAAGGCTTTTCCTTTATGGAGAAGGTTCTTTCCTAAAAAAAAAAGCTGGAACCTGGTCCCATTGAACTTATTTACCTTCCTGGCACACAGAAAGATGAAAGACCAGCAACGCTTCAGTGCGATTTCTCTGTTGTTTGAGTGTTCTCCTTTTGTCTTCGCTGTGGTCTACATTCCAAAGGTAAGAGCACGCCTGCATTTTCCAGGCAGTGCATTTCTCTGCAGCCTCCTAAGTTGAGACAGCTGCTGCTATTTAATGGATACATAACAGATACTTAAAACTAGGCAAAGAACAAAAAATTTCTGGCAAAAGTAAAATATTTAAATAGTTTAAGGTTATATTCCAGTTAAAGCTTATCAGGCATGTGATACTGTTTCTATGAAGAACTGCAGAATGGATGCCCACAGACATTCGGATTTGGCTACGCACTTCTAGACAGACCAGAGGCTAAAAAGAGAAGTAAGCAGAAAGGTTGACCAGGGCCGCCTTCTGAGGTTAGCTTCTGCCTGAGTTCATGGGCATTTTAAATACAAATCTAAGATGGACAAGCACTTGAAGATGGCTACCCATCTGCTTTTTGGCCATACATCAGGAACATTAAGCACAAAACCCAGCTCTGTAAGAACTACCACACTAATGAGATTAATGAGATGTTAACTTAAGTTTTATCCTTTCATTTTTCTAAGCTGTTCTCATACCAAGTGATTTTCTTTCAGACTTTTGTATTCTATATTATCCTGAGCCCTAGCAGATACCATTGGAATGCAATTTTGCCTCAAACCAAGATAACAATCAACTAAACTCAAACAGTTTCTGCAAGTTAAAGAGGAAATCCAATTCCCTCATACTGATGCATGAGCCTGCTTCCAAAACCTAATACTGCATCAGCATTTAATGTTCCTGCGGTAGATGAGAGGCGAGGCAAGGCAGCGAGCAGTAAGTCTGTCTGTATGATAAACTCTTCTAGAAAAGTGGGTTCTTCCCAGCTACGACTAGAGAAGAGGAAAGGCATCCATAACTAGGGACTTCCCTCAAGACAGGGGGGTTTTGTATCACTGAAAATTGCCTTAAAAAAAGTTTTCACACAGACTTTCATTTAGCTTCCAAGTAATAACACCACTCCACTGCCTGTGCCATCACCCCTCCACAAGTGCTCTGTGGGTACCTTGTCCCCCATGTCCCTCAGCAACCCTTAGTCCCAGGCTCCCAGTTCACAACAGGGAGGAGCAGATTCCCTCCACCTCCAGAAATAAGCCCCTCTCAAGCTGTGACAGGCTCCAGCACTTGCATCAAAACTCAGTCAAAATCCTTCCAAAGCCAAGAGGTTTTACACAGAAACTACATCACAGCAGGATGTCTACACGCGATTTCTGCAAGCTGCCGTGCGGGGTGACACCGAGCCTGGCGCTGCAGCGTTGGACACAGGGTGACCCGCCCCAGGTACACACTGCTTTCATCAAGTAGTGCCTACCACCAGTCTGCACCTTCTGCCAGACCCACCTCTCACAAAACTAAAGAACTCTGCTTTCTGTACAGTAATTTTATTTAAATCAAGTTAACTTTGTTTTTACACTAATGCCTCAGTGCATCCTTTAAAAGGAAAGGAAGTATTTTCTTTAAAAAGTATTTGTACATAAGACAACAAATCATAGAAATGAACACAGTAATATCAACAATCCCTAAAACATGCACAAGTGTACACTGAACTGTGGGTGGCTGTAAGAGTAGGAGGCAAGAGGAAGGAAATCTTTCTCTAAGCTTTACATTCGATTAGCACAAATAGAAACAGATGCCAGCGACCGCAGCACTGATCAGAACCACTGACACGTTCTGGATATCAAGATCTGATTACCCTTAGTTAAATTTCAGCCTAGTAGAAGACAAATCCAAATAAGATACAAGTTTATAGGAGAACTCTTTATCTGGCACCTGCTGGAAAGCTCCAAGGTCAACGTAACACACCAAGAAAAGCACATGAAGGAGCAGCAGTTTCACATCACTGCCCTGCCTGTGGCAAGCCTGTGTTGCAGGGCACAGGGAACCCACGGCACCAAGGGAGTGCTCGAGTTTAGTCCCAAATTAAGCCTCCCATACCTCAACAGCGTCCACCCACCGTTAGAAGCCACTTCCCTGGGCTAAAAAGATGCAGCTTCCTTTGTAGACCATCTGATGCTTTTATGAGATTTCAGTTCTTTCTATTTCTTCTCTTGGAAATGAGCCTGTAAGATACAAGACAGAAGTCCCTACACCCCTCACCCCAGGCAGCAACAGCTTTGGCTCCAGGCAGCCAGGACTGGCCGGCTGGGACAGAAATAACAGCGTTCACAGCTCCCAACAGGAGGCAAAGCAGCCCCTGTCCTCTGACAGCAGCACATCGTCAGCATACCTCATCCTACATTTGGTTATTAGCCTTGGGTTTGGGTTTTTTTTGTTTTTCTTTTTGGAGGAGCACATGTTACTAACGTCCTCTGAAAGAGCCTTTCTTCTTCAGACCATAGAGAAAGTGACCATCCATCAACTCCAACCTTCTGTCCCTTCTTTCTCTGTCCTCAGTTTTTAGCACACACCTTCAGAGTAGAAGCACAAGCAGCAGATACCTGGCACCTTATCAAGCCAGATCAATAGATTGGCCCCCAATTTCACCTTAGCAAGTGATAACATTAGTATTCATTTTAGTCCACCCTCAAAAGAAGAACAGGAGAAATAACATGTGAGAAAGCAGATACATTACTGCAACCTTAACTATGTGCAATCATCTCCTTTACTGTATTGATTTAGCCACAAATTAAGGGGGAGGAGAGATGAGGAAGAAGTGAGGATGAAGAGGCAGCCATTCCAAAATGCTGAGGTGACCCAACACCCTCTCCTACCACCTCCAGAAAGACCTCCAGGAAAAGGGAGATTTCATACAGAAGCAGCACCTACATCTTACAGTGCTCAATGCCCTAGCCCAGAAGCCATTCTTGTTGTCACTACCAGTATTACACTTGCAACCTCTACATGTTGAAACACTACAGAACGGCATCAGGCCAGATGTGCAGGGAGAAGCAACCTGGATCTCCAATATTTGTTAAAAGGTGGAAATTCAGACATACACCCACCTTGTCCTGCCCACCCTGAACCACGCTCCACCACCACCCTCACGGGCAGGACAGCTGCTAGCAGTGCTGTCCTCCACTTGCGCGCTCACAGGAAAGTGCAAAGCTACACGGACACACGGGCGAGCATGCACATAACCCTCCAGAGCTGGACGAACCGCCCGCCCAGCCGAGAAGGGTGTCATTGGGACAGAGAAAGAAACAAAAAAATCCCTTCAAGTAATTTAAAACAGCCCATTCTTGAGGTTACAGCTGCACCGAAGCAGTGACCAGCTGGGCCTGTTTGGGGTGATAAGGCAAAAAAGGCCAAAGTCCTGGAGGGATGGAAGAATGAGAAGGTGTCAGTAGTGAAAGATTAAGAGTTATTCTGTAGGTTGCTTCTTCACACTCCTGTGATTCTCATCTCCAAGTGACCAGCACCCGCTGCCTCCAGTTACTTCTGCACACAGCTCGGCCATGCAAGCCCACCACAGGCAGCCGATAGAATGATATAGATGATAACCTGGAGAAAGAAAACAGCCACTTCAGTAGGGAATCACACTTCCATCATTCAGTCAACTGCTGACTTGGCCCGGCAATCCAAACACAAGCTTGGAAACCCCAGGTTATCAAAGCCCTAAATAACTTGGACTTTGTGCCAGCACCTCTTCCTCCACACCCTTGCAGCAACACGGGGATGAGACCTGTCCTCCAGCAAAACACGAACGAGGGTTGAGGGGTGACAAAGCACTTCACACATCTAACCTGCAACTACACTTCAGCATCCTCACGTTAGCACTGTTTGCATTGATTACAGGCTGAAGGTACTCTGCCACATCGAAAAAAGCTACTTTAAAGTTAAGAAACAAGGTACCAACAGGACTAAGGCCTAAAAAGCTATTACAGGTAGAGTAGCCATAAACTCAATACCTTAGCTTCTAATGGGGCTGGCAAGGCAGCTCCTATGACAGGCACTTAGAAGCTAGACAGCATTGTCTGGAAAGCTTTTCCTATTGCCTCGACAAGAAAAGCTGCCTGGCACGATGCTCTCTCTCCTCACCTCACACAAGACCATCAAAACATTTGTTTTACAGCTAAGAGCCTTCCAGGCACAGAGCTGAGGACACGCAGGTCTAAAGACAGTAATATGCTGCTGGCATTTTCCAGCAGTTAAGCCTGACTTAAAAGCTAAAGGTTATTATGCTCCATACTTACAATTGATACAATGATGATGACGATGGTAAGCTTGAGGTTCTTCATACACATGGCTCTAGCAAGGTTCCTGCTGGTAGTTTTGAAAGTGACTGACTACAAGAGAAAGTAAAAAAACTAATTAATTCCTGAACCTGCTGCAGAGGAAGCTGCATCCCAAGAAGCTAGATGAAGAGGCTTTTTCCAGCTACCACCTCCCTAACAACACAAACCACTGCAGTTATCTCCTCCAGAGATGCTTAACTCCTGCAGTTACACGAATACAACAGGCATCAAGAGAAAACACTACTTCAGGGGCAAGATCAAGTGTAAAAGTCCAGAACCAGCTCGGGGTTGTGCCTTCCCACGCTCATCTTGGGAGAATGAAACACAGAACATCACTAGGTCTGTAGGCTGCCCACAGGGATTTGTCTGGGTTCTCATTTGACTTCCAACCTTTTGGGAATTGACGTGCTCCAAAATATTTATGGAACTACTGATCTAATCACCAACATATTACATGCAACTTTATTACTGTAAATACACCTGCTAAAATGAGACAACCCATATTGCTACACTTGACAGCAGTTCCACAGGGGATAGACAAGTCCTTTAACGCTAGAACTTTCCTTCAGTGTTTGGGCTTGCTGCATTTTATGGAAAGCTTGTGGTTGCCCTGTTCCAAGTCTCCTCTCTGTATCCTGCAATTCCACGCATTCAAAACACTATAAATATATGTATTACACTTTAAGAAGTTCGGCTTAAAAAAAACGGTTCTACAAGATTACTCAAAGGTCCATGTAGTCTAGCACCCTATCTTTCGAACAGTAGCCAAAAAAAAGTAACTTTACAGGTTTATAAGAACAAGGAAAACTCTTGGTGACATATGTCTAGTACGTTCTCTGAGCTTCAGGTGATCTGTAGCTCAGGGAAATCCTGAGACAGAAGTTGTATCTTTGGGGTTTTGGTCCCAAACTGCCCTCAAACACCCACCGGGCTGGATTAGCGCAACTACTTTCACAAGCTTTCCCTGAACAGCTCATGCAAGGATACGCCTGCCCAGGGAAAGGCTGCAGCACCCAGAACAAGCCAACTCAGCAGCACACTCTGCTGGTTATTTTCAGGTTTTCCCCACAAACCACCCCGCAACTTTTTCACATGGTTTTGGTCCCAAACTGCCCTCAAACACCCACCGGGCTGGATTAGCGCAACTACTTTCACAAGCTTTCCCTGAACAGCTCATGCAAGGATACGCCTGCCCAGGGAAAGGCTGCAGCACCCAGAACAAGCCAACTCAGCAGCACACTCTGCTGGTTATTTTCAGGTTTTCCCCACAAACCACCCCGCAACTTTTTCACATAAGGCTACACCAGGAGGACTGCATCCCTATGAACTGTAATTTTGACTTAAAGCCGATTCCCATGCTCAGCCACCATCTGAACTTTGGGAGCACTTCTCTTGCTCGGCTGTGCAGTTTCTACGTGTGGAAGCAGACTGCTGGTACCAGCACACCTCATCTCAGCCCAGGCTAGTTCTCCAGAGGACGGGGCTGCTCTGACCACCAGCTTCTTCAGACCTCCCTCCCAAAAAGGGGCCCTTGCCACTGTTGCTAGGAGGGTTCTAACATGTTTGGTTTACGTACAATATTCTGGTGGTCAAGGCTCATACAGGAGTGATAAATCACAGTTCATTACTCTGAAGTTTGAGAACTTCAGCCCTGGGTCTCCTAGAACACTCACCATTGGGCTGTAAAACATTCAAAATAGAGGCATATCCCATTCCTCCATTTTCTGCGTGGTTTCCACGAACCAACACGCCCTGGGAGAGCTCATACATGAATTCAGCCTAATTCCTGAAGGAACTCCAGTCCATTTCTCTAAAGCATTACCTGAGGTTAGACTACTTCTTGCCATCACCTGAGGAAGTGGTAAGGTTTAAACACCTGATAGCTGGAGGAAAGTACTCCCTACTGGGTAAGCTCCAGGCATCTCTACTACCTCTCCAAAGCATGAACACTCTTTGCCAGCTTAGAGATGTTTGGATCTCCACAAGCCCCATAGAGGAGATACCGGCACTCTGCTGGGTTGAGGATTGCCCTCTGAGGGTCAGGTGCTAAAGGAATTGGGCAGCGAGCCAGGACTCTGCAGAGGAAGATGCTGCGCCAGGTCTAGGGATTCCCAGAGGAAAGACAAAAAAGCTTCCAGAGTGTACGACACTTTACTAGATAACATAGTGTAATTGTAAAGCATGAAGTTTTGGGGGTTTTTCAGTCTTTTCTCACTTAGAAGTGAGAAAATGAAGTTTTCCATGAAGTTCCAGAGTCTTTTATAGACTATTTAGGTGGAACAACTCAGGCTTTTTTTTTTTTTTTTAAAATCAGCTACACTTTCCCTGTCGGTATACTAGAACAACTCTACAGATAAACTGGAAATGTGTTAACCTGCATCAAGCTGACTTCAGACCAGGCCGCAAGAGAAGTTTTAATTATGATCTTTAGCTTTCCTATCGCTCCAGATAAAGAGTGGGTTTTCCCCACCTTGGGCACAAGAGATGAGGACAAGAAACACCACTGCTTGTGCTGGCAGCGTGTTAGCCTGTGCATTGGTTGTAGCAAACAGGAGCAAGTTGAAGATGGTTCATTAACAGGACGGGGCAGCAGGCAGCTGCTCCTTGGGAGCAGAGCGTTTGCTCAGCACTGCAGCCTAGCATTTAGCAGTCACCCACAAATCCCACCAGTACTGGCAGGATACAGAACAGAGATGCACAGGATACCTTCATTCTCTTAAATGAGCTGCAAGGCTGGGATGCAGCTTGTGAAACAGCTATAAGGAGGGAGGGAATTAAGACAGGACTTGTGTCTGACACAGGGAAGGATTATCTGTAGATCTAAATGCTTCAGTGTCTGTTTAGAAGTGGCTCTAGATGCTGGTCTTTACCTCCACTGCTCCCTGATGAGCACAACTGATGCAGTAACACTATTTCCCCAATTATAAGTTCTTCCCCAGACTTACCGAATCCACAAGATTCTCTGTTTTATCGATCAGTAACTCCAGCTTCTCTCCTCTTTGTGCCACAAGGTCTGGAGAAAGAGACAAAAATCCAAATCTGTAGGTAGAATCCCAGTGCAAAAATCCAGATCTTTTGGTAGAATCCCAAAGCTGCTTCCAATACCCAAGCCCAATTTTAAGCCAGAAGCTCTTGGCTTATTAGACATCAAGTAGTTCTCAGCCTTTCAGAGATTGCCAGGCAACAGTACTTAAGGAACAGTCTCACATCACACAGGCTACGTTTTGGGACTGACCTGACTCAGTTCCAGATCTAACCCTCTATTTTAAGTGGTCAGACTTGTCAAAACCCAAACCAGAGTCTGACACACACATACACAAAAAAAAGTAAGCTACCCAGGAGCATTTTCCTCACAGCAGCTGCAGGAAAGCCACGGTGACAAACAGACCAAACCCAGAGCATGCTTCACCCCGTCACAAGCTCTGCAAGTTCATCTCAAACAACGCTCCTCACACCCATGTGCCACCCTCAGCCAAGTTCAACGCAAGTAACAGCTCACAAACTCAGAGCTCCCCCAGGCCCTTCTTCACCAGGTCATTTTGTCAAGAGAGGCCACCCCACCATCAACTTCACTCTCCATAACGCTCCCTGCGGGACTGCCATTCTGGCCCCGAGGAACTCTGCATGCGTGGCACTGAGGGAAGCCAGATACCTATGTTTCGAACCATGATTCCTTTAAGTTCATCGATTTGAGCTTGCGTCTCTGCCACCTGGTCAGTGCCCTTGCTCTCCGAGTGGTATTTCTGTAACAAATGAAGAGTCAGTGAAAGCAGGGACCCTCAACGTTGCACTTCAGTTCCTTAAGACAAAAAAAGGAAACTCCTGGTCACTACAAAACAGCACAGACATAAATGTGAGTTTTCAAATTGCCTGAGATATTTATAAGTGGCTAGTAGACCAAAATCTGACTTTCTCAGCCACTTACAGATCACACATGCCCGTCTGCTCCTGCACTGCAGGAGCTGCAAGGCAGCCAGGTGCCTGCAATTTCCAGAGTGCCCAGAAATAACACCCCCCTTTGAAAGTCTAAGCAATTGGCAGCAAGGAAGGAAAGTTAAGACAAGAATCTGTGAGATACGGTTCACTGAATGCCTGGGCTAGTAGCCCACTAGTGGTCCGACTCCCACACATCATTTCTGAACTATTAATGAAGGGAACACACTTTCAGGACTTTCTCTACTTATCTCTAGAACATGTCAAGAGAGCCCTGCAATTTCACAAGCAAGACAGCATGCAGCCAGCTCTGCAGTGAGCACCAGAGGGAGTTCCAGCAAAGAAGAGGAAGGCCTGTGAACTGGAAATACCACAGGAGATGCTGAAGATGGCCAGTTTGAGTTGCCTAACTGCTCTTCCTAGAGAGGATACAAGCAGCCAGGAGCCAGCCTGCTGCGTGCTAGACCCACCTAGGAGGATTTCACACGCCACCTCCTAGCTACAGTCCGGCACTGTATCAGCTTTGGTGATATTGAATCCCTCTGTATTACAAGTGGAAAAAGCATGCACTGGATGCTCCATACAGGCACTGAGCACGCCACTGGGGTAAGCTCACCTGCCAGCTTGTCAGATACCTACAGAAGCACACTCCGTTTGTGGCCTCCCAGAAGCAAGGCAAAAAACATGACGTGTCGCTAACCTGTGCACATTCCTGTCATCCCTCCTCCTTAATCCTCTTCCCTTCAGAAGTGACAGGGACTTCACTCAGAGACTGTTTTTCAGGTTTTGGGATCACAAGCGAACCTTTGGTGACCGCACGGTTCAGGCTGGTAGGTGAGAGAAGTGCTAACCAACATCCCCAGGTTAAAAGGAGTCTTGCAGTGTTTGCAGAATCAAAGGAGGGAAATTGAGGGAAGTCAGCACTGGATAACTAAGTTCTGCTATTCCTGGATTGATTTTAAGTCACTGCTCTCATCACAGGTCCTTTGCAGTCAAGCATTGCTAGCCACAGCTCCTATTATCCCACTGCCTTTAAGTCACCTTCACCCCGGGAAACAGGTCTCTATAGCAAAACTCATAGATAAACTGTTCTTTTCCTCTGAACTTGTAGCCATCGCACTCACATCTGAAGACCTTTACGAAGCATCTCTACTTTAATAAGAGACCATCTAAGGAGACTGACAGCAGAGGGCAGGACTAGATCACAATTACTCTACTTCATGACCACCCCTGTGGCTACTTAAACCCACATTTTCTTCTGAATAAGTGTTCGATTTGCATCCATTTCTGACAACACAGGAAACGAGTCTCTAACAGCATTCACACACTCAGGTCATAATTAATGGTTATAACACTGAATGCAACAGCTCCTTTGAACCTTCTCCTCAGAGGTTAGTTTTTTAGGAGAAGGTGCAGAACTGGCATGCTATCAAAGCTGGTCACTGGTTTTACTGGAAGCGTTGCTTCCCTTTTCAGTGTTATCTGTGTGCTACACTCAAGTTGTAGCGTGATCTCTGAACTGCCATATGATCTCTTCTTCCACCCTCAGCCTCACACTAGTTAAACTCCTTAAGTTACAGGAATCACCTAGATAACAGTCCTGCTCTTGCACTACATGTAATGTTTGATCAGTAGGGCTCTCATTTCAGCAAGTTTTAGAGCCATGTGAGGGAAGAGCTTTCTGTCATCACTTAACTTCTATTAGTTGATGCCTGGATTTCTATCAATATGCAAAAGCTAAGGTAGGCAGCTCTCTTGTGCTTTAGAGAAATGGAAAGGCTGGGATTTTTAGAGGAATATCAACACCATGGCTCTGAAGACTGCCTGGCAAAAAAAATCATTAAGCTCCGCCATGAACAGCTTACAATTTGATGAGTCATCACTTCATACAGTTTCAGTCTCCATATATCAAAGCCTGGTGGAGAAGAAAAACTCAGTCCTACCACACATAGGAAGTTAATCTAATTTATTATGCACAATGCATCGGGCCCTCCTGGAGCCACACTGGCATTATTATTCATTGCTTTCTATCTGCTGCATAAGCCAAAGAACAGTTTCTGCAATGAACTATGTGCAACTCTACATGCTCCAAATCACCTCCGCTAGTCACTGAGGGCACCAACACAAACAGCTCCTTTCACAAACTCCAATACAAACTTCAGGCAGCAGCAGTGCAAGTACAAATCCTCACTTAACCGTCACCCACCTCAAAGCCCTGGCTTCACCCTGCACCTCAACATGCAACCATTACTGCTGGAGAGCGTTATAAAGCTTGCCCAGTTTCTACACTTACAGCCAAGAGCTATGCTTATGGGTCACCAGCAAAGGAGCTCTCCTCCTGCACCTGTAACATCACCAAACCTGGCATTTCCAGTAGATCAGCAAAACTTCACGGAGAACAACAGCAGCACTAATGCTCACCAGCCACAGCAGAGCAAATTGAGAACCTCCTACACTGTGTGTACAGCACCAGTTGTCCCAGATACAGATAGTGTAAAAGCTCTGAAAGCCAATACTCCAAGGACATCTTATCTTTAAATCAAGGGCGGTCTCAAAAAAAAACCCAACCTAAACCAACATTGCTCAGGTTATGAAGTTGTTTGTAGTCAATTAAGGACTCTTAAGAGTCTTCAACAGAAGATTCAAAACACTTTCTTTGCAGACCGTATAGCCTGAGGTTTTGTGCACTAATAAGGCTATTGATCATATGAGTCACAGGGCAGTTATTGATTCCTTCTCTATTTTCCATCTGACTTCATTCATTTAATTTGACATTACATCTAGCAACAGGCCTGTGCTTTCCCCAGGCCTGTTTTCTCTGCAGGTGCTGGAAATATACCACTGCAGACCAAACAACAGGGAGAAGTGCAAACTGCAACATTCCCACTACATTAACAGCTCATATTTTAAGAGCAGCCCAATCCCACACCTAGAGCAACTGCTCTCTGCTTTTTCTCCGCTTCTCCCCCACAAAAAAAACCCACTGGAGCAGGGCAGGGTGTTGTTTGCAGACCCAGGTTACGCATCAAGTCAACACTGCATTAAGAAAAAGTGCTCTGTGAAATGCATCTCATTCTATAGAGGGCTGCACTATGCTGTGCACTTAAATACTTCAGAAGCTATACCCATATACTGCTGTGAATAAAATACATAAAGCAATACAACAATTTCAAATCTCTCCCATCTGGCAGCTGTGGGCTTTGCCACACCTCCAAAACAATACACAACAAGCAAAGCACTTTTGTGAAAATGGGATGGTAGCATCAAGATTGTATCAGATTCCTGTGGTAAGCAAAATAAGCACATAACTCCTCTGCACTTCAAGAGGGAAGCAGATTCTAGCCCAACCTTTCCCTTCAGGAGTCCAAGAACAGACCCAGAATAGTTAGAATAGAGTCTTCTGAAACCTGGAAATTTTTTAAAAAGGAGATAGACAGTGTTCTGTATATGCCCTAACACCACCATTCAGAACTCAGCTTTAGTCGAGCTGTCAACAGGGCCAATAAAATCAGACAGCACATCAGAACAGCGGTGCCGTCCAGTTCCAGCAACTGAAAGCAACGTGCTCTGTTGCCAGTGGGAGAGCTGGGACAGACTGCTCCCTCCTCACGCCGCCGGAGAGGGGTGCCACTACAATCCCGCCAGGACACCAAGCTGTGCCACTATCAGGTACCCACTAGAGCAGTGGGCAAGAAGATATCTTACATTGCGGGCAGCTCCGCAACAGCGGCTTTCCTCACTGCAGCTGAGCTTGCAGCACCACACCGTACCAAGGCTCTCTGTGCCAAGCCCTTCCATGCTGTTGTTCAGTGCCTGCACAGACCCCACTGACATGGGCTTCATCTTCCTTCCAGACTGCAATCATACTGGTGTAGTGACTCATCTTGCAAAGACTATAGCGCCTACAGTCCCTAGACTTGGAATCCAGCATCGTCCTAAACACCACTCCAGCCTCAGCTGAAAAGTGCAAGTTGAGGGTGAAATAGATATTCCCCTCACTTTTGTAATACCCTCACACTTTTAGTTTTGGGGTTAGAAGGGTCCAAGGCAAGTCTCAGCTCAGAGAATGCGGAACCTTTCACAAGTCATTTATCCTGCTCTTTAACCTCCTACCTATCTTGGGAATGGAAATCCTTGGAGCCTCTGTGCAAGCTAGCTGGAGAGTCTACCATGGTTCTGTATACAGCACTTGACTGTAATCCAAGCCCAGTTTTATTTCCTCCTGAAAAGGACACAGTACCATAAGCAAATACCCTGTCACACTACAGCAGTGTGCCACTGAAATTACCAAGAAGCAAGGAGAGAGGCAGTTAGAGATTACTAGATACTCAAGTTCTGAAGTTTAGTTTAACAGAAACGGAGTAACATGCGTTTGTCTTGCTCTTAGCGACAGTGATGTTAGCTTGCACTGGATGGTCAACTGGAACTAGGTTTGACATTTCAAGTGTTACCATTAAGATCTAATCTCCAGTGCAGCTACCTGGTACAAACAGTTAATGCATCACTATTAACCCCAACCCACTTTTACCACCGAAGTAGTGAAGCAGCCCAGCTGCAGGGTAAGTGTGGGGAGAACAGCCAACTCCCCTAGCTTTATACCTAGACTCAGCATGGCACTTCACTTCCGAGGCAGAAAATACAGGGAGAATTTCTGGGGAGAAATTTGGCTTGTTCGGGAAATCCCATTTAGCAACAGATCTCACCAGCTGTGCAGCTAAGACACTTGAGAACTCGCTGTTCATTGCATAGGGAAGGGCTGTCTGTGCTCTTGAGCCGTATGTGGTCTGAAACCTCTTCTTGATTTCATTCAGGAAGTTGAAGGCTCTGGATCGTTCAAAGTCCTGGAAGGAAGAGAGCAGACCACGTCCAGAGCTGTGTCAATTCAGAAATAATGAAGTGTACGGGGCACGTAGCCAGTTGTAGAGAAACTGTAATTATCAGTTCTAACAGGCGTGCTGCGCGTAACGCTATGGGATTTGACTGGTTATCCTGGGGTTTGAATAGCAGCCAGATTTCAGTCTCAGCTTCCTGGACATTGGTTGGCAGCAGACTTTACTGGGGTATCCATACTTCTAATTCTGTGCCTGTTACCTTTTTCCAGTGAGGGAGAAGTCTCTCCTTCAACATGTCCAGAATTGAGGAGTATTAGGCATATTTCACTGACAATTAAAGGCTAGCATCCACATCTAGATTCTACCGCACTGCAGCCATTAAGAGAGAAACTAGGCAAAAACAAGAACTTGACCTCAAAACTAACTATTCACATGCATTTGAGCTCCAGGCTTAGACTTCAAAGCTCTAACTGATGTGAATGAGAACACAAGCAGTAGCTCCAATGGGAAAAAAGGCACCTCATATTAGCACCCACTATTGATTTTCTTTGGCATACAGATACAAAAAAAAGCCAAAACCTGCAAAGAGCCTGTCTGTGCCATAGCTGTAACCAAAGTACTTACATCATCTGTGATGCAGAGGTATATAATCCTGTCTTGGCAGATGTAATGAAACAGATAACTGCAGAGAACAAAAAAAAAAAAAAAAAAGGTCACTTGGAGCTGCCACAGGACTAATCTTCTAGAACACACTACTGCCTGCAGGGCCTTCAAGGGCTGGAGAAATAGAAGAGCAAATTCCAGTTACTCTACAGGAAATCACACAGATGCCAACATATCCCAGCCATCTTTGTTGAGGTAAGCGTCTCCATTCCTATAACCTACACTGAATTAGAAACCTACATGTTAAAGAATCACTGGCCTCACATACGTCACAGCACTCCATGCTTAGCAATAACTCTGTGGGACATCTAGTTGCCAAACAAGTTAAGTTCCACGTTCTTCCAGCTACTTATTTGTAAAAACAAAACCTTGACAGGATACCCAGGGGTAAGATTTACGTCTAATCCTAATCAATGTACAAACAAGCATTCACGCACTAGTTCACGTGTGACAAGAGCCGCAGTTAATTGGAGTGACCAGAAAGATAATACTTTAGTGAACCTCACTGGTACAGTGACTTGCTTCTTTAGCCTTGTTTGTATGACCACTGGGTTGCGCTGCCTTTGCTTTTCATTGCAAAGGCTAAGAGACAAAAGCAACCACAGCAGAAAATGAATTAGATAGAACAATAATCAGGCTGAACAGGCTTGAATCATGTGGCTAGGTTAACTATTCATGTGAAGATGCCTTCAGTGGTGCTGAGCAAACACAGATGTTAGTTAAATGCAACCCTCAGTATCCTGAAAAACAGTGCAAACCAGTTCAGAGCAATATATTCCTATCAAAATTAAACCAAGCTGTTATTTTAGGCCCACTATTAAAAAAACCCCTTAGTTCGTACACGACTAAACCCAAACCAGAACTGATCAGAGCATTCTAGTTCAACTCATTGGCTGTAGCTGTTGCTTTTTTATTACACCACCATTTGACACTCCAGTAGGTGATGTATGCTTCTGATGAGTACAGCAGGACAGAATAGGAAGAGAGTTGCAAAAAAGCCACATGAATACTTTTTTTTTCCTAATGAAAAACTATGTATCCTTTCACTTTGACATTTGTATATTCCAAAAAGTTTCCCCAGTAAGCATGTGGACCCTCTTACAAACTCCAGAATAAAAGCAAGTTAATGCATGTGCTGCACAGCAGTTGCCTTGTACAGCAATACGAGCACAGCTCAGTAGCTTTCAAACTCAGGTTTTGTATTATATAAATAAGACGACACTGAAATAAGCTTTAGGGGTGGGCTAGAAGTATAGTTTACTCCCCTGAAGGTCTGTTCTCATGGGAAAAAAAAAAATCCCTGCATATCCGCAACTATTGCCCCTTTTCCCTGGAAGGAGAGAGGTAAAGCTTGTCTGGTACTACCTTGTAGGGTCCCCAGTGACTTATAGAAGAATCTTAAACAGCAGAGACAGAATAACCCCAAGAACTCCAGATGCTGGAGGGCTGGTTTTCCTTGGAGATTATATAAAAGACATAGAAGTTCTTAAAAACAAAAAGAACTCATTAACTGAGTTTAAGAAGTTCAAACAAACTTAAAAGAAACAAGCTTTTTTCCTGTTTCAGAAGAGGAGAAATGATCCTAGACAGGTAACAGGGCAATTTTCTAGCCTCCAGGCCGGGACCCTGGCAAGGCAAAAGGATCCCTGAAACCCTACAGACAGGAAGAACAACAACTCCTTGTGCTCACTCAGCTTCACAGCTTTCATGTTCTGTCCAGTTATTGTGGTCAAGGGAAAAAAAAAGACTATTCTATATCTCTACAAACCAAAACCCTTGCTTTTTGACAGCAGGAAGAAGTTGCCAGCTCTAAGCATGTGTGTGTAAAAATATTCAATCCCCCCAGACAGATGGCTAGGAACTCTTCCTTCCCCTCTCCTAGAGGGAAGGCAGGGTTGGCAGATTCTGACCAAAGAGGGGGTTGTCCAAATCATAGAAAAAAAGCCAATATAAGTTTTGTCAGAAGAGACTAACTTTAGCAGAGGAGACACTCTGATGCCAAGCTCAGTGCCCAGAGCTGCAGAATGGCACCTGTATGTTTTAACAGCACAATGCAAAGCGGAACAACCACAAACTGCAGTGATCTTCTGGCACACTGGTTAAATCCCCATTAAGGAAACAGTCAGTAATGAGCAGAAGATTGTACACTTTGCAGCATGCTTTGCAAGTGTAGATGCATTAGTCACCTATCTCTCAGTGCTCCCCAGTAAAGAGCAAACCAATCTCCACCACAGTTCAAGTTTTCATCTATAAAAATGCACTACAGCACTTCTAAAACTCAACTTTGCAGTTGGTTCAACAGCACTCAAGGCAAAGTTAAAACAAAAGAAAATAACTGTACCCTTAAAATTACAGTAGAAAAAAAAAAGACTCAGCATCCAGAGTCCTTTAGATGACAGGGCAGGCAGCTTCCTCAGAAAGCTCTCCCCCAGGGACTTCTAGTGCTCCCAAGCCAGGGAAGGATGTGGCAAGACTACCCCAATTCTTATCTCTTGAATCCTTAGGCAGCCAAACCAGCTTTAATACAACAGCTTGGGCAATACTGAGAATCCAACCACACTGCCAATTCCAAAAAAAGAGCTGAAGTGGGGTCCAGCACTTCCAAATTTGCTTTCTCCACAGTTCTTTCTTTAGTTTGCACACCAACACATTGACTTACCTACTTTACATGTGCAATAAGTCAGCGTAGTCTCAGGCGATGTAACATCTAATCCCTCCATTCTATCAACAATGACCGAGGGCTGTTGAGAGATCTGTACAAGCCTGGGAAAAATCCTTCTGTCCCACAGACTGGATTTGTGGTAGCTCAGGATGACTCTACAACATCTGCCAGCAGGACTTAAAGCAACCAGGATCCACAAGTGATCTGAGAAGGGTGACATTTTTACCCTAAGCCATGTTTAAGCCTCAGAAAAGCCAGCAAAAGACTCCACAAGCCAAATACCAAATACTCCAACAGTTCGATATTCACAGCTGAGCACCCTCCAACTTTGGAGTTGTATGAAAATAGAAAACTTGATTTTATATCAACTGCCTTGGTACTTATTGCTTAAGCTAAATTAAAATCCTGGTTATGCTGCAAAGTTCTGGGGGAAAAAAAAGTAGCTGACTGCACATTCAATCAGCATACTAACACATCCAAATACGAGTTTGGCTACACTCCATTTATTCCTATCCTCGTGCATGTTCACTAGTCTCTCCTCCCGTACCCAGAAGAAAAGCATTACTCACTTCCCATGTGAATAGGTCAGTTTGTTGTTTTCAGATGGTATTTTCGCCAGGATCTGCTCTGTCACCTCCAGGAAGTTTCCTCCGCACCAGGCATGTTTGGCAAGGATGGTTGTGCCCCTCGCCACAACAGCGAACAGGATAGCCATGACTTCACACTACCTGGAAATAAAAACACTACAAGAATTAGACTCGCGTTCTTTGGCAGAGGAAGCATCATAATCTTAACGGTATTCTCTCGGCCCTCAACATAATGGAAGGGAGGCATAAGCTTGTTCAATACTTCGACAGAATACCATTATCAGAAAGCTTCTCTCATTTCCCCTTTTAGGTTCTTTCAGAACGACACCAAGACTACAATAACCTCTAGAAGAAGGTTTTTCTTATTGCAATTGCATGGCGTCCTACAGTTAGTGATCCTATAATGAATTTTGCCTACCTTGTTTCCACCTAGATTTCTATCTATTAGTACATTTTTTTGGCTCTTCAACTGACCCTTAAGTTTTTTCTTGCTTGTTAGTGAAAAAACCTGCGTGGGGCCAGCAAGCTCCAGTTCAGAAAGGAAGTAACTGTCTTGCAGCTATGCTAAGAGCAGCTCATTATGCAGACCAAGCCCACCATCCCCAACACATGACTGTTTAGGGGTGAGGCCTTGGCTTTGATTGCTATCAAACTGAAATAGAAAAACTGCCACTTGCTTAGAGTTACACCATACACATCCCCTTTTAATGGTCTCGAGACACTCACTAAGTGTATGTTGTCCCAAAGACTTCTGTAAAAGCACATAACCTGCACTTCTCAAAGCAAGACAGCACACTTGCAAACTGATTATCCTCAGCAACACACTATTTCTACAAGCCAATGTTCTTGCATGCTTATCAAACTGGACAGGTTACAGTGTGCAAGTGTTTGAGGGCCAGACTTCTGTGAAGTCTCCAGAGTTGGAAAAACACACCTGCTGTCATATAAAGGGACACATTTAATCAGCTCAAGTATCATCACATTAATCTACTGACAGACCCAAGATTTAACATATGAAACCACACGTCAGACCACAGCTGTGACATCTGCTCAGCTGATCCAGTACATCCATAAGCCTCTTTTCTGCTCAGGAAAGACTTAGGAAGACTTTTGACTCTGAAAAAAACAAAAATCTTATTTTTCACTTTGCACTTGACTGCCCTCATATTGCCTGCCTTGTTTTGTGTCTAGAAATGTCTGCATTCTGGCTGGAAAGATCACACACCTATTTCAACACAACCAAGTAGCTTGGAGACCTCTCTAGAAATAGGTACAACAGCAGAGAAGCAGTGGTTTAGCTTCAGGATCCGAAGACCACAGGCAGAAAGACTGAACGTAGGCTATGCCCAGCCAGACTTTCCACCCCTCTGGCACTGATTGAAGACCTATTGATCTCTTCTGTATCAGGGGTCAGTCCTACCGAGCACTGTGCAGACAGATCTGCCCTGAAGAGCTTATGCTTTCATGTGAACTGATGCACAAATGATCGGCAACAGCGGAAGAGGTGGCGGAGGAATGCAGAGCTTTAACAAGGCCAGTGAAGGTGAGATACAATCACTCCACCACATCAGGGCTCGCTTTATCAGTCTGAGCTTGACAGATTCAGGCTTGGCCAGCAACAATCAGGTACTCTCCCAAACCTCCCACAGGTTTAAAAGCTCAATGTTGGAGAGGAAAAAGAATAAACTCATGGATTTATTCAGAGAGGAGACTCCACAACTAAGCTACAACCACCTTGGCGCACTGAGGTATTCAGAGCCAGCACTGCCAAAGGGAACAGAAGGCAAAGGATGAGTTTGACAAGGGGCCAGAGCAAGGAAAGCGGGAAGCAGAACAGTAAGAGGTCTCAAAGGACACTGCTTCGGAGCAGAGCACCCAGCCAAGCGCACTCTAGAAAACCTGAGAGAGCATACTGCCGGTAAAGGGGAAGGGAGAACACACCAGACAAAGCCTCACACCATGCAGACGCAAGTTCCCAAATAAGCTGTTCTCCTTTGCTCTTCCTGACTAGTAACACAACAAAAGGGCATCGATAACTGAAGGGGGGAAGAAGCACCAGAGCACTCAGCAGCAGCTCCCCCAAACAGATTTGCTGCTTTCACTTCCTCATGGCCTAAAGCTGGCACTGCTCCGACCCACGTATGTACCCCTTCGCTTCTACCAAGGGCACGGGGGAAGGCCCTTGTGCTCTTTGCACAGCTTGCTTCTTGTCCACCCTGTCCCAGAGCAAGACCTGTTTTCAGAAAAAAAGCAACCTGTTGCGTTTACCTGTTGCTCTTTTTGAGATGACAGCTTCCCTCGTCCCCACTCAGCATGCCCTAGTATTCACACACAGCTTGTTTCCCACCCACCACTCCCATCTAGATGCCAAGCTCATCTGGACATGGCTCAGGGATTTTAATAGCAGGATTTACATCCAGCTGACACGCTTGCACAAAATCTGTTCGGAAAAAGGAAGGTGAAGATTGCCTACACTAGCAGACGCCCTTCCACTACTGGTGAAAGAATTGGGGTTTGCAAACAGCTGTTCCCCTGCCTTGTCCCCCTCCCTTCCAGACTGAAGCAAGCAAGCTCCAGCTCACTTAAAAATGTCAGTACAAAGAGGTGACAAACTGCTAGGTTTGTTTTTGTTTCCTCCCACAGTCACAGGTATGCTGGCTTGCAGGCTCACAACTGCCCTCTAACATCAAGCCTGTCAGCATTAGAGAAAAAAAAAAGAATTCTTTTATATCTAAGAGGAGATGATCTTTAAGCATAAGGACAGGTGGTGCTTATTATTGTCAATTAAGCAATGTCAATGTCCACCTGAAGATGATTGTGGAAGTTATAGAACATGGAAAAGCAAGGGTAACAGTTTTTGCTCTTACACACTTTCTAAGGAAACTCCTCAGCACAAAGATACCCAAGGAGAAAGAATGTAAAGCAGAGAAGAAAGTCATGATTACTCACTATCCGTAACACAAAAATGAATAGAAAGTTCAAGAACAGGTTCCAGCAGAAGGAAGTAGTTTTTCACACAATGCATCCTCGGAAGCTCATTCCCACATGTTATCATGGAGGAAAAGAGTTCGCATGAGTTCAGAAAGTAACTGACAAGTTTATGGAGGAAAAGAATCACTATTAAACAAATACCACCCAAGCAGACGCTCATTGGAGCCTAAGAGTTTATCATGAGTTTCTTCTATTCTTCCACTCTTCCCTAAACATCCCACCAGTCACCACAGAGCCAGACCCACCTTCAGTCTGACTCAGTACAACCATTCGTAACACTGAGAATCACTTACTCCACAGAAGTTCAGATTTTTTTTCCCCAAACACTATGAAGAGCAAGTAATATCTTCAAGCAGCAAAGCAGGTGGCCTGCCAAGTCAGATCCATGGCCCAGCCCCAGTCGAGGTTATGAATCTCACAGGACTTGAGCTTTAGGGCTGCTCTTGCTCACCACACTGCTCTTCTCGTACAGGAACAATTAAGAGTTATACAAAGGCCTCCAAAGTCCCAGCGCTCCCAGTTTGGAGCAAATGCCTTAAAAGAGTTTAAAAACACACTTCCAAGGCATCCTATCATCTCTTGCAACACTTGAACTACCAAGAATATCACATGACAAGCAGAAAGCCAAGTCATTTGCAAAGCCTCTTAGAAGCCCGACCACGTTTTCCTTCCAGCATCACTGAACCAGCCTGCCACATCACATCTTGCCAAGTGTTTTAGAACTGCCCCACTACAGAAAATCCAAACTTCCTTCCAGAAAGCTGTATCTAGACAAGCCCATGGTCTGGTCAACCTGCATACACACAAACTGTTTGGGGGTGCTCCCAGCACTGAGCTCTCTGACATCCTGCCACAGAAGACTTACATCGACAACCTAGCAGAGCTTGTTGTTTTGTTTTTTTTTTTAAGCCAGCCTTAAATTGCTGCACGAACCGCATGTTGATTGCATTAGAGCAGGAAAAGTAGTCACAGATTCCAGTAATATATTGCTGCCTCTGGCCTTAAAAAGCTGCTCTCGGCTCTTCAAAGCACAGTGCTACAGACTCGGAAGTCTGAGGGTCACAAAGTGGGACCCTAATGTTCTAAGTCAAGACTCACCTACCTCTAGTTAAACACAAGCTGAGTAAGTTACTAATCACAAGTCCCCCCTCCACATACCTGAAGAGACCAAAAGCTTTAGCCTGATGCTCACAACATCATTTAAGATAGGAGTATTTGGACATGGCATTGAGCAGAAGTGGGGATTACTGAGAGCTAAAACATAAAGGAATGAGTTAACTCCTTGGAACCTTCCTGCAGGAGCCACTACCTCCACCTGAAGAAGCTGAAGCCAAAAAGAAGCCAAGCAAAAACACAGACCCAAGATGTTTATAGACAAACAAAACTAAATCTTGGATAACTCAAGTTAAATGCTTATCACACCAGAGGCAAGGGCAGCCACACAGCTGGTTCTGATACTGTAAAAAGAAATTATTAACTGCCTTGCAACTGTTCCTCATTTCTCCTGATTAAAGAGAGAGCAGCTCACTCCTGCCTGACAAGGCTACAGAGAGAGCACAAACATTTTCCCAGCAAAAAAGTAGTACCTGTGGCAAAAAAAAAAAAAAAAAATTCAACTGTCCAGTCCTTCACAAGTGATTCTCTACAAGCTTAGCCTCATCCGCTATCCTACATCTTAGCTTTGACTAATTTAGCCAGAAGACGCTAACTACACAAATGGCACTTTATTCTGTTTTCTACTCACTCAACACCTGATTTCTTCAGGTGCTACCAACCCCAGTTTTCCTAACAACGAGGAACTGCTGAGCAGCACAAGTCAAAGAATTTGTGAACAGTTACAACAGCACACTGATCTGCAACAATACTAACTAAACCAAGAGGAATTTATTATACAATCACATCCCTTCAGATCCACCAAGATACAGTCGTCTGCAATATTTTGGCCAGCCCAGCAACTGAACCAGAACTGTGTCGGTGCGTGGTACAACACCAGGTCACAGCCAGGAATAAACAAACACGACTAAGCCTCTTGAGCAATCAGGTGATTGTCAAGTATCAAGAAACCAATCTCTTCACATTGCAGTCACTCAGCGAACAGGACCAATATAAAAGAGCAGTTGTAAAAGAAAAAACACCCACAAACCCTCCCCCTGCCACACGCACTGCAAAAGATCAGCAGCCTGCAACACAGTGAGCAACCAACCTCAGAACTACAAAGCCCACACAAGTAAAGAGACACCTTAATTCCCAGAGTAGAAAAACTCCAGGTTCAGACTGAGGATTATGAAGTGGTTTAGACAACTTCTAAAAGTCTCCGTTCTTTTGATATTGGATATTTGCAGAACTCACATAGTGAGGTGAGAGTTCAATAGTACCACAAGTAAGGTGACGCTCGCTGACACCGTAGGATCCCACAGTCCTGCGACAGCAAGGAAATCAACTCACTGAATTCACAGTCCTCAGCCTTACTTAGGAGACAATAGCCATGTACTTTGCAATGGCACCTGCCCCAGCTTTGAGCAGAATGGCTTAAATGAAGCAAAACAGATTAACAAGGAGCATATTTCTCTCTATAAGCAGCACCTCATGCAGCCCTGTAAAAGTCATTATTACTTTTGTTAGCAATACAAACGATTAAACTGCTAGGGAACATCTCTCCTCAGAAGTTACAAGAGAGTCAGGAATTAAGTCAATTAAAATCAAGCCCTTTGTAGAGCCCTAGAGATCACAACTGTTTTCTATCTAAATTTACAATATTGGATGTCTGGAAGCAGCCAAGACCAAACCTTCCTAAAAGAAAAACTCACCAGGTAGGCCTTGCATGGAAAGGCTGCGAATCAGGAGGGAAAGGAGAAGAAGGCTGCATTCCTCAGCCACCCAGAAAATACCACAGATCCAAAGAACTCCTTAAGCAGTGCCAGAAGCATTTGGCGGCTAACAGAGATGAAGCACAAAGGTGAGTATTGCATCTGTATTGCAATGACTATTTACTCATTGCAAGACACAGCGTGCTGCTGTCTACAAGGTCTCTCATGGTATTTGACAGAAGGGCACAGAAAAACCTGCAGCATCTTAAAAAATGTCAGAAACACAGGTTCAGTCTTCAACGCGATGTTTAAAACTTCAGTGGGGATGATTTATTATTTTCAAGTGAGACACAAAACAACTTCTTTTTTGCTCTGACTTCACTGAAGATCTAGAATAAACTATCAGATGGCAGTTAAGACAGCTGGGGCAAGAAGTGAACCCAGAAAACTGCACCTGTCCTCTATCAGCAGTACTGCCCTTGCCAGCCAAGGGGGACTCATCGGTTCTTCTTCTTGACCAGAAGATTCACAGCCTCAGTGACAACAAGTGATGGAGGAGGCCACTGCTTATATTTCCAGAAATCCTCTTTAGAGAAAGCAAGGGGCATCACATTACTGCTGGCTTTAAACATGAAACGAGTGTAGGTGTTGCAACCCTGCAAGTTGCAAACTGCCTGACTGCAATAAGAAGATCGTTGAAGTACGGTGACTTCAGCAGAAAGTAGCCTAGACTTCACTTTAACCCTTCCTTGGCATCTGCAAGTTATTATTTCTTTAAAGGATATTCCAACATTAAGCCCTGTAGCTTATTTGTTCGTTTTAAGCCTGAGAAGCACAACATTCATGCACCAACTTAACAGAAGTTTAGCCTCCTCTCTGCCTGCATAGCTTACTTCAGATACCTCCACTTCATCATTACAGAAACAAATGGCTAGATAACATTAATCTGGTTTCTCTTCCAGGCCCATCACCTTTTCTGGAAGGCAGCGTAACATGTTTTAGAAGAGGGGTAAAGAAACAGAATATGACAGCTACTGGATAAGCAGCTCTCTAGAGAGGTAACATGTACACCCTGAAGCATCCCCCTAGTACCCCCCCGCAAGCCCAACTGTAGTTACTTATCACCACCCAGTCTTTAAAATCCACGCAAGCCTTTGCGCCGAGTGACACCAGCAGCACGACGCCCCGGGGTGAACCGCATTCCCCGCCATGTCCTCCACAACCCGCCCCCCCAGTTCCCAAAGCC
>NW_009217442.1:0-55648 GCF_000690835.1 Fulmarus glacialis
GGTGTTGGAACTACATGATCTTTAAGGTCCCTTCCAACCCAAACCATTCTCCATTCTATGATTCTATGAGATCAACACCACAGACTAGTGTTCTTATGCCTTTTGAGTTGATTTTTAAGTACATAAAAAATAGATCTGAGCTGCAGTTCATCTCACCCAAGGCTGTGTCTCCAGCAGTGGAGGTTGGAGATGCTGTTCAAGGCAAGCACTGGAACCTGCCATCTTCTGCAGTCTGCCCTCTGCTCCCCCTCTTCCAGATTTATTCTATTAGGCATGTTAGAAGGTATGTCCTTGCCTAGAGTTTTTTGCATCCACTCGTGGACCTGTCTGTAGTCCATGAATTCTTCTAATCCCTCTGACCCTGCTGACACCTCTGTGTCCACAACCTCCTGTATAGCAGGTCTGATGAATTCACCGCCCTGATGCAAAGACTCATTGTCTTTCATCTCATTTATACTGATACCCTGCTAGTTTCACTGAATGTCCCCTAGCCCTCCCACTGCAGGTATGGGTGAACGGGCTCTGCATTCAGCTTATCCACCACCTTCATGACTTTGACATCCTTGATTATGTCCCCCTCAGCCTTCCCCTCCACAAACCCAGAGTCCTAGCCTTTTTCATTTCTCCCTTGGCCATTTACCTGCCTGTTGTTATGCTTTCCCTAACTCCATGACACCCTTCTGGAGACACAGGACTACACCAGCTGTAGCACCTGGTACTCAGTATGAGGGCTCAACACGGGTTTCTGTAGCAGCAAAATGACTTCCTTTGTCTTGTTCTCAGTAACTTGTTTCATGATGCCCAAGATTTTCTTGGTATTTTTGGCTGCTGCTGCACACTGAGCTGAAGATTTTGAAGACTAATTTTAAACTGATTCATCCAGTTAAATTGGATCAATCAGGCCTGAATACATGTATACATTTTTTCCTCTCTGCTTTGATTGCCTGTTCCAGGTAGCTTTTGCACCTTCTATATGTTCCCTCAGCCTGCAAATTCCTGAGCCCGCCTGTTTAATTAGTTTCAGTCACTCTTTCAAAAAACCCTTTGGAAAATAAGAACTTGACAGCCTTATTTGGTTTAGCTGTCCATTAATTTAAATTGAGTTGTATCTTACAGTTATTCATGCGCCTTTATGCACTTTTGTTATTTCCAGAGGAGAAAGTACTGCCCCTGCCCACCTGATGGTTGTCTGGTGTTTAGTGTATTTCATTTCTTTTATAATTTGGCACTAAATTGTTCTTGGGCAAAGCTAAGAAGTGCTGAAGACAACCTCAGAGTAAGAAAAGGTGTATCAAGAGAACAAGCACAAATGTATATCAGAGTACAAGTACCAGAGGCCAAGCACAAAATGAGCATACTACGGGCAAAGAGTTCACCACAACAAACCCTAAATTTTGCAATACCCAGGGCCAATCAGGAAGCATCCTTCCTATTTGGCACTGTTGACTTAATCCTACAGAGTAGATTCATTTTTGGGCATGCAAGGCATTCGCAAATAACCTCTCTCTTTCCTCCCACAGCATCAGATCTCATCCATGTCTTTCCCTTCCCCGGGTCTCACTCCTGCTTTTGCTACTCCTTCCATCCCCACTTTCTTCACCAGCACCAAGAATGCTTGTCAGCATTATTGTTTTCCTACTGCCTCTAATTCCCAGACCCAAGGTAGAGCCATTTGCATGTTTGGGAGATCTCTGTGTATCTCTTTGCCTATTTAGCAAATAACGTTGACCCAACTAAGCAATAAAAAAGCCACGATGGTGTGAGCCATGCCTCAGAGGTAGTTTCCCTGTAGGTAAGGTAGTTACCCCTGCAGGTAAGGACTGAACCCAAGCAGAATGCTTGCCACTTTTGTACCAATTGTGCAGCCAATTCTATATGATCTGGTCTGTACTTCCTTGCAAAAAGGTCAACTGAATTTAAATGCACTCAAGGAAGGTCTTGCAGGACTGGTCCTCAAGGGCTTAGTTCAATCTTTGGTTACATAACGCAGTTTTTATTCATTCTGGGTTGGAATAAGAAGATCTGAGATCAAAATTAAGCTCCTTGTGTGCATGCAAATTATGCATTTTAGCAACAAGCTTTGCTAACAATGCAGAGGCAGAACAAAATGATGGAGGGTGCAGAGAGCCCATTCTTCTGCCTCTTCAGAATTTCTTTAGAAAATGATTGTACAAGCCCTAGTCTTTGACCTCTGTCCTGAAGTGGCAATCTTTAATTACAATAAATTGGCCCGCATGAAGAAGGGTAAATCAGTCACTTAGTATAACACGTTATCATCTTCCTGATATTTTGTTATTAGGAGCCCATTTTTGCTAGATAAAAGGATCACTAACTGTTCTTCTCATATAAAAAAACCACACCACACAATAAAAGAATCTGATGACAACAATTTAAAACTGAAAGCTTAAACCCACAGATACAGCAAAATCAACCCACAAATTTTGAAAATTATTTCCAGATTTCAGTCTTTCCTGGAGCCAGTTTAATGTCCTTGTATTTATGCCAGAGATATAGGTTCTTCTTCAGAAAGTCTTTGTTGCCTGGCACAGATTTAACCTGCAAGCACAAGCCTCATTATTATAACAATGATCAATAGTGCCCTTCCCCTCCCTACCTTTTTAAACATAAATCTTATTTCCAGGCGTCTCACAATGAACCACAAAAACTTATTCTGGGGTGACGTACTTAGTATGTAATGTCTTAGGACAGGAATATTATTTACTGTTACTAGATTTGGGTTCCTATCATGTTAAATTTTTGGAAAAAAACAAAACAAAACAAAAAATATCTGTCAAGATCTTCCTCAAAAGAACCTGCCTGTTTTCTTGGTATATATCCCGCTGAGAAGTCTTTGAATTGTGCAATTGTCAATTTGGTCCTTATGTTTATTTGAACCGTTGCCACCCATTGCTGGAGACAGAGGGAGGTAACTTGAGAGCTGATTGCCTGCTCCCTATTTCACTGCATCTGTACAGGGGAACCTATATCACTGTCCTCAGTTTTTGGTCCTCAGTCTTTTACTGCCCCTTTCCTGGCCTTCCTAGTCTTTGCTTACATTTGGGTTGAAGACCTCTGCAGTTCCTTTCCCTTCTTGGGCACCAGTAACCAGACCTGTTGTTAGGAGCAGTGGAAGAGGGAGGCAGCTGGAAGGGCAGCTTGGTAGAAGCTGCACAGCTGGAGCTGCATTAATCCCCAATGCTCCCTTACCAGTAGGCTCTGAGTATGGGACAACAGGATCTGGATAGTGAGAACATAGGTGGAGCTGTTCAGGGTACGAATAAATAATCCTGGGATGTAGAGGATGAAGAGAGGAGGTCTGAGGAAAAGGAGGAACCAGAGAGTGACAAGATCGGCTGGAAGGTCTGACATGCAAACAGATATGAGGATGAGAGACACTGAAGGAACAGGAGGAAAAGGGGGAACTGGGAGAAAAGGCTTTATTGAGATTCTCAAGAAGTCATTCCAGTGGGATCCAAGTTCACTCCTGACTACTTTTCTAGACAGGATGAACTGTCGTATACTTAAGAGCTTTGCTGAATTTGGAATCATGTAATCTATGTCCAAATAAAACAAATCGGGGCCAGGGAAGAAAGATAGTGGAAATGACGGAAATGTAAAGCTGGAAGGAACTTCAAGACATCTTCTCCAACTCTCTGCCTGAGGCAGCACCAGACGCATCCAGACTCCCTCAGGTGCTTCTTGCCACCTTGTCACTCAGCCTGGGTAGGCAGCTGAAGGGAAAGTTTAATGAGCCTTGAAAAAAAAAAAGAATTAAACAACAGGATAAAGCCACTGAAAAAAGAAAAGAAGAGAAGATTCTTCAAGATATACCATAGAAGGCAAGAAAAAGAAAAATGTGTCCAAGGGGGAAGAAGATTTTAAAACAATGGAAAACCAGGCATCTGTGTTGAATCAAAACTTGAAGAAACTGCACATAAGGAGTTGATTCTCTGGTACTGCAAGAAGCTGTTGAGGAGAAACTAGGGTTTAGGGCAGCCGTCACCTTTACCCTCAGGGGAAGATGCTAGGAGAGGCAGAATGGAAAATATTTTCTATACACTTTTGGAGCAATGTGGGTTGCTCTTATTTGATTTTTTTTTCCATTTTTAGGGTGGGGTTTTTCGCTGTTGGTCAAGGACCTTTGCTCATACTGTTTCATGGATTTCTTGCCAAATATCTCATAAATTGGGATTTTTAAAGCAAAAGTAGTCATTAATACTGAGCTGCAGCAGGTCAAGGACCTTTTGCTCATACTGTTTCATGGATTTCTTGCCAAATATCTCAAACTAAAGGCCTTGTTTAATGCAGACGAGTGGAGTTACATCCATTTTCTTGAAGTTATGCTAGTTTACACCAAGAGGGGCTATGGTAAACTTTACATCTGGATACTGCAAGCCAGCACTAAATCTAAAGAACAGTTTGTGAATAGCAGATTGTGGTTTTTGTGTTTTCCAAGAGTGTGCTATTGTTTCAGTAGATGGAAACTTGCAAAATAATTCCCTTGTGCAATATTCTAAATTAGTTTAAGAAATTTAATATTTTTGCCGGAAACCTTTATTTCTGACATTTCTCTGAGTAGACGAAAAGCAGTTCCTTGAGAAGAATTGATAAAGTATGGTTTCCTGCAGCTTTATGCTGGATTCTCCACTGTTTTTCCAGATGATCACCTAGAGAAACATCTTTTGTTGTAGGAAAATACCTAAAGCCTTTTTCCCTTGAGGATTGATTCTCTATTGTTTAGTAAGAGTTTAACTCATATTTCTGTCATTTCTTCAGTGGAAGCATAAAGGGTATCTTTCTTTACCTGGCTACCTTTGGCGATCATACCTGTAGAAGCATATCTTTGAGATCCCTACCCCTTCAGCAAATTTGCTTGAAGATGTCTGGTAGGTTCACTGTGGGGGAAAGATAGGCAATTTCATGCACACACATGCAGCGACATAATTAAATAAGCCTTCATTCTTACAAAAAACCGGTGAAAACAATTCTCTGATTTTATTCTGTTTTTTTACCACATCTCTCTTTTAAAAGATTTTTTTGCAGTGTTCCTTGAACTTCACTGTCACACACTGCATTAGAGATGAAAAAAATCTATCCTTATCAGAACACTCCTGCAAATTTTTCCTGTAATGTAAATAAGTTCTTCTGGTTGTAGATCAGTAGCTGAATAGACTATAGAAAGTTAGTGAAGCCCAGTCTGCAGTCTAGCACATAGGGCAGTGCAAACTGGTATCTGACTTGTACCAAATGCAACTAAGCCATGGGTGAGGAGAGGTCCGGTAACAGAATGTGTGTACATGTATGTGTGTTCCACAATATAAACAAAAGGGTACCATAGAATAATTTATGAAATAGCTTTTGAATAGGGTGCAGCCATGAAGAGGGCAGTCTCTTCTGCTGTGAAATGGAGTGTGTAGCAAGCGGTGCTAACATGGGGTATACGTGGAGAAAAGGGGGAGAAGACAATGTCTCCATGTGCCTTCATATAGCCCAGTAAATCTCAAACTTGAATGGATACACAATACACACACAAATAATACTCTCTTGAGACCATTTAGCATAAGGGCCTGCTGTGCACAGGCAGCAGAGTACACAGACTGCACACAGCATTATTTTTTTTTTAAATGAGCACTGCTCTGCCACATCAAGAGTCAGTGGAAGAAAGGTCTTCAGCAGCCACTGGCACTGCTCGGAGCCGTTATTCTCTGTCCTGCCAATGGCCTGTGGTTTCTAAGATTGCCCCAAATACTTCTGCTGGTACTGTTTCCCCTTTCCTTAAAGCTCAAGGCCAAGCAAATACACAAAATCCCACAGATATTTAGAGGAGAAATTCATTTCAGTGTGCCCTGAAATCCTATGAAGGATGTAACACTATTGAGCGGAACTAGAAACTTGTGGAAAGGTTTCCGCTCACTTCTTTCCTTGATGTGAAGATACATTACTGCCAGGCATTTGTGGATTTTAAATCAAACCATTCATGCTACTTTAATGTAGTTTGATATGTGTTAATAATGTATACATGCCTAATTCAACGAGAAAAGTACCATGTGTAAACTTGGAGAACATTAAATATGTGCATGTTATTAATTTCTGGTTTATGGGAACAAAGAACTAGCTATTTTTCTATTTTTTTGATCTATCCCTAATATTCCATTTCTCTTGGTTCATTTTATCTGAGTTTTAGGGATTTCAGTCCTTCTTTATTCCATTTCATATTGAACTTATTATGAACCCCCTGTTGTAAGGTGCTCTGATATTTTTGGGGTTTTGTTCTAAATAAAACAAAGGCACTTCTGTAAACCCACAGCTTTACTGTTGGCAGAATGCCACGGTTATTTAGCCTGTAACTACAACCCAGATAAACCCCAAGTCTTCCAACAGCTTACAATGTACCCTTTGTTTCTTACTAGGTTTGTTTTCTGCTTCTTAATTCCTCAAACAAGTCACATTTATGTTAACTGCTCCCATGTTTGAACACCGTACTTAGGACAGCAAAGATTAATTGAAGCCAAAATGCTGATTTAGAAGCTTTGATCAGACCATCAGCTGCTCAAACTAGCAGAGCTGAAATAGGTTTGGCTTACAGCTGCTGAAGATTTGGTTTATTGGATCCAGAAATGGAAGGGAAAAAAGAAATGGTTGAAGGAAAACTGTTTTCTTTCTTTCTGACTGCTCATCAGATTTTGGCGTAAGTAGCACCATTGGGATGTGGTGAGTTTTTAGGAGGATCCTTTTAAACAATTGCTGTGCTGTAAGGGATAATATCCCGAGTACTGGGCAGATAGTACTGCACAGGGACTTAGTTAGTCTGTACCTGGCTATCTAAAACTTAGACATCCAGAATGGGACTGTTGACCAGACAAAAACATGTGGTGTTATCGTAGGTGCCTGTGGCATCCTGCCTTGCAGCGGCCACCCCAGAAGGGTGCTATGTGATGTGGGCTGGCTGTCCTGGGTAGCTTTGGTACTCAAGGAAGTCTCAGCAGCACTGTACAGCCATGGCACCTGAATCCCGGTCTAGGCTGAGCTAGTTGTCCAAGTCTAACCATGGCCAGTGGAGAGAGACAGACAAGCATATCCAGGAAGATAGGTGAATGAGATAAATGGATTGAGTCACCTCCTGCATACACCTGTTTTCTTTTATTACAAGGAGCACAGATGATCTGTTTAGCAATGCTTCAGTTTTAGACAGCTCAAGTTAGGTGAGATAAAATGTGTGCTGTATGTAAGATGGGCCCGGTCCATCAAGACGTTTGCTACCCTTTCTCAGTCATGAAGTCATGGAGGTCTGATTTTATTCTTACCGTTTTTTTGTGAGACTCAGTGGGAAATGAAACAAGTCTGGTACATGTTGCAGGACATATTTAGCACTTTGTTACAGCAGGCTCAAATGGGTATAGATTTGTTATATTAAACACAAATTCTTGAAGTGGGGAAGGACCAATAAAGAAGGTTTGTTAATTAAGATCTATGGATCCAAACTCACCATCAGGTGTGTTTGTGAACCCACTCAAGAGAAAGAGCTTGGCCATGCTTGGACCTTATTGTGGATTCAGCTTACATCAGGCTACAGGCCAGCAAAGTGATTCATGGGCGTCTGCATGTTTCTTCTGACTCTCATGCCTCCTCTCTGTCTAGTTGTGTGGTTGTGTGTGAAGCAGCTTGGATGCAACAGTGCAGGTTACTGTGTTTGGTACCAAAGGTGTAGCTTCTTTGACATACAATCCTTCTTCATCATAGGTGCTTCTAACAAATGTAAATTAAAAAGCCTGCCTCTTCAAGCAGAATGTGCTGTGCATAAAATGCATTTGCCAAATACTTTCAGCACTGCAATAATCCATTTCATGATTTAAAAGCCTTGTAAACATGTCAAAATGGTTGGTTGGTTCTACCATCTTTGTGCCATCTATTGCACTGAATAAATAAAGGGAAATGCAATTTATTCAGTGCTTTGGAAGCTCAACATTTCTCTCACTGATGTGTGACAACTATTATCATATTTATTGTCAGCATTACACTCCTAAGCATGCAGGTGATGCATTGTGAGTATTTCATACTGATAAAGCCATCAATAACTTCCTACTGGACCTTATTTGCTCAGCTGAATCTGCAGCTGGCTGGGATATCGGGAGGTAACTGATGAGACATTCAAACAACACAAAATAAAGATAAACCAGGAAATGCCATGTTGCCTGCTAGAATCTTAACTGAAAAACAAATGAACAAATAAAAAGTTTGTTGGGGCTTTTGATGGGCTAGCTGAAGCCAAAGTTTGCAAGTCCTCCGTCTTCTCTGCCGCATGGGAATTTGGCAGCCTCTGGAAAGATGACAAGATCAGGCCACAGACAGCACCGTGTGATTCCGAACAGGCTGCAAAAATATCTTGCAGCAGCTAATATAAACCATTTACCACCTAATCATTCTGACATATTTATATTTTCCAAGGCACCACTGAAATGAAAATGAAATTAAAAAAGGCCTCTCTCACAGGGTATAGTCTAGTGGAGGAAGCAGCTCTGCAAAGTCCCTGGAGCTTACTAAGTCGCCGTTCTCTGAGACACTGAGGAAGAAGCTCTGCTTTTGCAGCCTGTCAGCTTTATGTTGAATGTTTGTACAGGATCTTTGATCTCATATTTATACATATTTCTCCAGGACAGGGAAGCAAGCAGAAATAGAAATTCTATTTATATAAATCTTTCTATATCCCAAAGGTCAAGAACAACAGCATTTCAAACGAAGTGAGGGAATTTATCTTTGCAGGAGAGGTGCATATTTTAGATCATGCCTCCAGATGAGGCTCAGGTACACCAATATATGACTGAACCTGTTTTGTAGGTGACACTGCTGTAATTTCTCTGGGTAAGCTCATGTGTATGTGACACTGGGACACATTTTGGGTTGTCTCCAGAGTCTCCTGGTTGCCTCAGCTGTCTTCAAGCGGGTTCCACCTGTTTTCTGACCTGGCAAGGAGATGAGCTAATGAACCATACATAGGATGTTTAAAACTAGAGCTTAAATAGTCAGTTCAGCTTCATTATTCCTGTAGTCACTGTAGCCAATTTACAATTGGGATTAAGATCAATTGAAGTAAAGCTTCAAAAATTCCTCAGGAATTTCATTGTTCTCTGAAAATAATTTCATTACACTGTGAGGACGAAGTAGCCAAGTTCAAAAAAACCCAAATTCTCCATTTCCTACATGAGCCCAACCTGAAGTGTGCTTCTGACATGTCTTGCAAATTGTGTGACTTTGCTAATTTTAACCAGGCAGGGATATGCTGTCCTGAAGGATTATCTTATTAAAAAGACATAGCAAGCAGCCAGTAGCTCCTGTGGAAAATAACAATCCATAAGACTGTTCCTCTTTTCAAACATTACCTGAAAATCCAAAGGAGGTTTCTGGAGCACTTTTAAAACAAGTAAATATAAAAATTCATACTGTTTTCTTAAGATACTTGTAGATCTTGGAGAAGTTTTTGGGAAGTGTTGTTTGGTTTTTTTTTAATTGCTGTTGGAAATGTCTATATTGGTGTGCATTAACTTTATTTTCAGTAGTATCATCTCTTCCCCCAAATTTTGACTTAAAACATTGCTTTACTGAAAAGTTAACAAATGCTGATTTAGTTTTTCTTACAAAGGCCCTTCATGTTTTCTTGCCAACTGGATGCTTTAGTAAGTTTCTTTCTTATTTGAAAAATCTTTTTAATAAAGAAAAAGAAAAATGTTTGGATGCAATTTTTTTTAAGGCTGCCTAGCTTCTAGTGGAAATAGCTCATGGAGATAAGAAATATTCAGTCCAAACAGTTATGATCACATGATGATAACTGAAGTGTCACGTATACAAATATATAATAATTAGGAATTAATACAGTGAAAAATTGGCAATTAAACCAAAATGGACTAGCATTGATGAAGACCATAAAAAGACCCCATCACATGATGACATAATGCCTTTGTTTTTAAGACAATAAAATAAACCATGAAGAGCATATTTCTATCATTTATGTGAAATCAAGTAGGTTAATCATTTATGATTTTTATGCTTCAAAGCTTATGTGTGCTACATGCTGTAGACAGATCTAAACCATTATTCTAAAGCCCAATGTACCATGCATGCTCCCTGCTGCTGCAGAGTCAGCCTCATCAAATTGGGCTTTGTCTAAAAGATATTTTAAATATATTATTGGATGAAAGGTGTTGCTTGATTATGCAAAACCAGCATAAGAATGCTAGTTAGCAAAGGTACATAGCTCTTGGCATTTATTTCCTCTGAGAGCTCACATAATCAAACCTGGGAATACACATACAGAGACGTGATGCAAACCATGTATTCCAGATGAGATGGACCGAGGTTCTGGAAAGATGAAACATGAAACTGCACTAAACATTTCCACTCAAATCGCTCATCTGAAGCAATCACCAGCTATTATATACACCCTCGTCTCTAGCTGGGTAGCAAGTCCAGGAAAAATTTCACAAAGGTGGAGGAGGAGAAGAGAAACTGTATTAATGCACCAAACTTAAAAAGCCAGATGGAGTAAGTGGAAATACCGGAGAACCATACAACAGTCTCCTATATTTAGCTGGAAAATTTAGGAGAGTTTCCTTCAGTGGGCTGACAGTCAGGAGTTGCCGGCAGGTGAGCATTGGTCCATGGCTCAGATCGAGAGAAATGATGTCCCCATGTGAAGTGGCTCATGTTCCACTGAGCGGGAACCTCTCCTCTCTCTGATCACATCTGTGTAAATGAGATCTAAATTATTCCTGTCCAACGTCCACCTAACATTTTATTGATCTTCCGTGGTAGAAATTTCTTGGCATTTGGGAGAAGTATTCCATGATCAGTTTTCCCCTCTGACAGCAAGGCTTCCAATTGACTTGGCTAATATTTGATCAAAACATCAGGTAGAGTTTAATCCTCCATCAGCTCCATGTTCATTGTAGCTACCAGCAAGAGAAGAATAACTTTTGCTTGGGCAGGGCAGTGGGAGGGAGAGAATAAGGAGGCTGGAATCAAGCATAAAACAATTGAAATGCCAAGTAAAACCAGGTAGCCAAGGTTCTTTTCAGGGTTACCTCTGGAGCAACCTATATACAGAATGCAACTGCATACAGTGACACACACATGCCATAAATAATAATGGATCTTAAAAATGTAATTTTCTATCAGGAGTTTGCATGCTTGCGAAAGCTCATAAATAACTGGTGTTTATTCTCCACACGGCACTTTTGCAGTAGCTGATAATAGCTGAGTAAATGGTGGATGGGATGAATTCCTCCACTGATTTCAAATAAACCTTATGAGTTGGAGCAATAAAGAATGTTAAACAGTGTGCACAAAATAACATGCTGTTAGATACCATATATGCTGCTTCAGTAAACACTAAAGCATTTTAATCTTGGTTCCAACATAGTAAACAGCAAGATAATAAGCTAAGGAAGATACTATTCTTTAAAAATCGTTCAAATGCTTGTGCATACTGCTGCCCTGTGCTTCAGACTGCTGGCAGACACTTCTGTCACTTTATTTCTGTGTCACTGCAATGAAATTGGCCTGAAGTTCAAAAGAACATATTCATTTGAAATGTATTAGTGTAACTTAAATCCTGGGTGGGTGAGAGCAGTTGCAAGTGTAGCTCACAGCACACTCAGGTCCTGTCAGGAACAAATGATAAAGAGGACCATGTCAGCAGTAGTAGTAGAAATTTTTGTTGTCTCACTTATGCCACTTGTTTTAAATAAGTGTGTGTGCTTGCACAAACAGCCTATAGACAAAACCACACCTAAGCAGCAACAAACCATAGCAATTAGCCTGAAAAACCCACCTAAAATGACCATTCCTGTTAGTCAGGCCACAGAATAATTAACTGAGAAATCATGCTGGGGATTGAGGCAGGCCTGGGTTCACCCAGCTGTAGAGATTTCAGTGTTGACAGGGCAGTGCGTCCCCTCATTCCTGGTACGCCCTTTCACAAAAACACTGTCAGGAAAACTCAGGGCCCCATCTTCACTAGTGGCAAATTTCCACCACTTGAGTGAGGCCAGGGCAGGTGTTGGCTGTTGGGCTGATGGAGCATCATGCTGAAGAGAAAGAGCAGAAAAAGAGTTTCCTGGTTTCTTAGTTTGTTCTCAGGTTGCTTCTTGCAGAAGGGGTCTCCTTGCAAATTTCTCCCTTTCTCACTCTGCCTCTACCGCTGGAGTCACCCCCAAATCCCCATGCTCCTCTTCTCTAACACCCACAGCATGAGTGTGACATGAGCAAGCTTCTTCCTCCTCTCACATGAGGCTGAAAGCCTCTGGATATCATGCTGTTGCCTTGCTCTGTGGATTAGATCTGTCTGGTTGGCACTGTACCAGACGAATGATGCAGGGAATAGGACCTCCTGTTCTTCAGCCTTTGACTGGTGAAGGCTGAGATCCAAACAAGCCAACAGCTTCGGCTCCAGCACAAGGACAGCAGATAGCATTGCCATGATGTGGGAACAGGTATTATTAGGCAGCCTGAAAGGGAGGGTGAGCTTTGTGGTTAGGATACTGCTCTGGCAGGAAGAAGCCTGGGTCTTCTCTCTGTGATAAAATCCAGCATGGCAGCAAAGATCAGAGCTTCCCACCTGTAACCCCAAAATTACAGCCCAGGGCCCTCTTGTTTGTGCTCTTTTAGCCCAGGAATCCTACACTGTGCTTGATGGCCCATCTGCAACAGGAAGATTTTTCTAGAGTCTGTGGTCAAGTGTGGTCTTCCGAGGAGTCTGAATATTTGGTGTCCTAATTCCCAGGTAAGTGCCCTAATTCCATGGACAGCCTGTCTTTCTGAAACTCTGAAGAGCCATAGGAAGGCGGAGGAACCAAAAAGTCCCTTGACCTGGTAAGAAAGCGTCTGGGAATGCTGTGCCTGCTGCAGCCAGTAAGACATTCCTCAGGTCCCCATATATTGATCCAGCTTCCCTGCCTGTGTGCTGTAGACGGCAGTGAGAAAGAAGATGTTTTGCCCTCTGGGCTCACTGGTAGCTCTGAGCAAGGAATGTGTCCTGTATATGGAAAGTTAAACGTAAACCATTTGGACCATTACACACAAGAACCATGGATGGTGTTTGCTGCTGAAAGAAAAGCTGCTGCATGCTATAGTGTTTAATGTAGGAAGAAAAGGGGGGAGGAGGAGGTATTTAAGTCATTAAGTACTACTGGCTCTACAGGTTGTAATAATTAAAAATTTTAATGGAGTAGTGACACTATTAGCCTTGTAATGTGATGTGAGTGAGGCTCAAAGAATTGAGAGCGTTTTCTGGGTTTTTTGCCATTCTCATTAGCAGAAGTTCTTCAAGGTACTTGTGTTAATAAAGTAGAAGTAGTGGTAGATGCATAAGGCTAATGACCACTGTCTCTCCGTTGAAGTGAATGAACGAAAACTCCTGTAGAGTCAAAAGTACATGATAAATACATTAATCTCCAAGTGAAGTGGAATGCTTGAAAGCGTTAGTGTAACTTAAGGTGCAGTGAAAGGGCACCTTGAAAATATGTGGGATGAGTCCTCTCCTACAAAATCTAGGAGATCTTGTACTTCACTGAGTTTATTGCAGGTTCTCAGCTCAGCTCAGCTGGGCTTTACAACAGCATGGTTTGGCAGCGGGTTTAAAAATAACTTAAAAAGCAACTATGTGAGCTTTGTGCAGCACACTACCAAGCAAGCACACTGACCTGCTGTGACGTGCGTTGAAACCTGTTCCCCTCTTTGATTTCATTACGCTGCGGTGATGCAGCATGTTCCTGGGCCTGAACTGAGGCATGTGGTAGCCCCTCAATCACTGAAGTGGTGAAGGGTTGCCCCCTATAGGGAAGGAAAAATATAATTCAGCCACTTTCTGTTTACAGTAGGTTTCTTCTGCTGATGTCTGGGTGGAGCCTGGCAGGGACTGAGCTTGGGAGTCCCTGAAGTTGCCTGTTGTAGGAGCATGCCTCCTAGGATCCGCCAGGCAGTGACAACAGAGGGAACAGGCAGGGAAAAATTATTTCAATGCCCTTGATTTTTTTTTTATTGTCATCCATAATAAAAAAGCAACTTTTTATTTATTTAAGGTGCATGATAATTTAGTAGATTGAAGATGTTTGCGAACGCAGTATAATATCTTCAGTCGGAATAGCGTGACTTCACAAAAATCTGGACCTTGAATTTAAGTATGATAGTGAAGATTAGGTTTCAACTTCTGCAATGCTATATCCTACTTTAAAGGAGGTTGTCTCAAAGGAGTTGGTCATTACACTTCAACTATCCCTATTCCTTTTTGCATGATATTTGGCTAGCAAAGGGTTTCAATGATCCACTTTCATGATAGCTCTTTGAGCAAACCGGTCTGTGGGAGCAATGTCTTTTTAATCCCCAACAGTAAGATGACCCTAAGTGTTTTAACCACATTAATGTGTTGCCAGCAATTTTTATGCTATTGATACAGATGGTATGGATAAGACTCTCTTTATCCTTCCTTTAGAGCTAAAACCTGTGCTGGTATCCACAGTGTTTGAATAGTCTGGTTTTAATAGAAACATGAAAACACCATATGGAGCCAGACAACCATTTCCTTCCTTCAGTGTGTTTGGTGAGTTTGAGTTTACTTTAACATGACATCTTATAAATCATGTATCGTGTAGTGACCATATAAGGTTACCTTTTATTGAAAGGATATTGGTGTTGAGAGCTTGCTATGCTTGGGTATTTATTAAGGAAATGAAAGATCTCTAGAACATATGATACACCTTGCGTTGCTAAACATTATTAGTTTACCAACAGAAAAGTGTTTCTTTCTCTCGCCCCTCTGAGCCTACAAGATGAAATACTGAAATAAAATTTGCCCTTGGATTAAAGTCTGATACTGCGTACATCCTGTTGGAATCACAGACTATTTGACAGTGTGTTTTGAAATCACTCCCAGATTCATGTTTTATGCAGGAAGGAAACATACCTGTGGAGATAGCCTCAGGCAGTGGTAATTAAAATATGACCGTGTGCCACATGACCTTAAGGCATATTACTGCTTCAACCCTTCACCTTGCAGTTGTTAAAATACTGGGCTTGGCTTATTAACAAAGCACCATCTCTATGTAAGAAATGTGCTGGGGGAAACAGGTCTATCGTCTTCCCCTTTGTAGGAAGGAAACAGTAAGCGATAGCTCAGTTAATTCAGTGACAATGTAATATCTGTCCATTTTCTGCTGTGGCAGCTGCAGAACGCCTAAAGCAGGTGGTGCAGCATAATGAATCCATCAGTTTTGGAGAGGAAGCACAAATATAAAGGTAGTGGCAGAATAGAACATCAAAGTATAGATTCCCATGCACCCAGTCTCCTACTCCCCACAATTTTCTCTGGGCGCTCACAATAATCAAATCCAAAAAATGTGTCCCTGGCTTTTCCTGTGTGTGATGGGCTGTTAACTGGAGAGATCCACTAACTGCTTCAGGAAGAAAATCCTGATTATCTCCTGGGAGAACCTGCTGCCTTGCAGGGAGAGGGGCTACTTTCATGTGCGACCCTCTTACCACCCATGAAACCATTTAGATACAGATCTCTCAACCTGTATCTCATCAGGGTGTGTAATGTAAAGTGACAAGGCTTTTGCAACTTGTTGGGATTGACTGTTCCATGACAGCAATACTTTATGTCCTCGAGCTGCTTTTTAAGAAAACAGGATTTCCGAGCGCTTCTCACAGGCACTAAACTCACCACAAAAAGAGAAAAAAAATGCCAACACAAATAAAAGAAGGCATTTCCTTCTGGTATCGCTTAGAAATGTTCTTTTCTAGATCAATACTGTGTACAAGTAATCCTCACAATAGCTCCTGATGCTCAGGAGGTTATAAATAGGGTCTCTCTTTATGAACGGGGAGGTAAAGGCTAGAAGAGCTCCCCGGGTACGTACCCCAACCATATCAGAGCCACGTTGTCAGGCACTGAGCCCAGACTTATCAAAAGACCCAAACACAGGACTTACAGATATGCAGAACTTGGTAGCTCCCAGTGGGAAGGTTTTGGGCAGATCTTCCCAGGTTTCCCATGCAGCTCAATGGACGCTTATGAGGAATGGTCTCAAGGAAAACCTGGGTGAAGCAGGAGTTGGTGCTCGTGATGATCGGTAACTGGAATTTGTCATTACTCGGTCTGCGGGGTTTGCACTGTATGCCAGTGCTGGGTGTGGAGGTGCCTTGTGTGCGTTGCACAGATAGAGCACGTTTGCTCATGAACGGGCATGCTCTGGGACAGTCCTTGTTTGGTTCCACATATATACACACATAGTACATCACACTACATCCATAAGGAGTGTAAATAGACTTGACACAGCAGAAGGGTAACCACAGACAAAAGTGGCAGCAGAATAAATAAATCATCTACTACCACAGCCTTTCTGTAGACAAATCCTTAATGTTTGCAGACTCCGAGGCCAGCAAATAAAGGGTATTCAGAAGTACAAAGCATGGTTAATGATCGTATTACAAATGCTGACTGTGCTTTCCTTACGTTCCTGTTTGTTTGCTTTGTCGGTTTTGTTTTCTTGCTTTTTCATGGAAGCTCATCCCGTTTCATTTACATTTAATTTCCTATAAATAGCTGTGCTCTGTTTTATGTATTCGTGTTTAAAGTCATGTTTACTTCAAAGGCAGAGGGACTTCAGACATTCTTAGTTTACTTCTGGCAGGGTACTTCAGACATCTGGTTTGCTCTCGTCCTATGTACAGAGGAGCCAGGCATTAACTCAGACCACTGAATGACCTGCTTGAAGCTCACACCTCTTTCTGAGATTGCTTTCCCCATCTATCCTTACCTCTTTCCTGTTAATGATTAGTCTTTCTTCACTTGTGCGGCACCTTACAAGGACTGCAGCCTGTGCAGTGGCTCTGGGGTTAGACACAGAGAAGCTAGAAATCCAATCACTTCTGCTGTGGCATCCTTTGAACATCACTTCTCCACCTGTGATGGTGAAAGGTTTACCTTATTCAAGCATGGACGAAGCATGGACTTTCCCTATGATTTCCGAGCTTTTTAAATGTCCCAATTGAGGCAGTTTCAGCAGACTGTAAACTTGCACAAGGAACACCATCTTCTTAGCAGCTAATGAAATACTCTACTTTAGCACCTGGGAAGCTGCTAAGTGATTGTAAGTGCAGGGTCCAATTTAGCCTTGGTGTAGTTGTCATACTTTTTGGTTTTAAATCACTTTCGGAAGTGATTTTAGGTTTCATTTGGGCTGAAAACAAATCAAACCATTTCCAATCACGTGGGACTTCTTCAACCAGCGTCATTTTTAAGCGCTCATTAGAACCAGAGACCATTGGAGGGCAATGGCCAGAGGTTATGGTCTAAAGTCATGATTAAATCTGGCCTGACATACAGATATGTAAACCATTACTCAGGATTTCACAGTTAAGTAGATGTACACCAGCTGAGGACCTAGCCTCCTTCTTTTATAGCATTTGCCATAACTGTCGCAGCTGAAACATAGTAGATAACTCTAAAAAAACTTCAGCGAGCAAAAATATCTGTCAATGCATGCGTGTGTGTCTATCAGTTTTACTAAGTCTGTCATTCCAGCAGTGTGATTTCCTGGTTTGCTCATGTGAGGTAGCAAGATCCCCAGACAGAAGTCCAGGGAAACAAAGTGTTAAATGTGCAAAAATTGTTTCCCTCTTACTCCTCATATTCTAATACAGCAAAAGGGCAGTGAAGAGAAGATTGAAAAATAAAAGCCAATCCTTAAAAAAGAGTTGTGATCAGTAGAGCATAAGCAGCAGTTCAGAGTAAATTTTATAGAATTACAGGCAAAAATTCCATTCAGATATGCATCACAGATTAAACAGAAAACAAAAAAGCACACAATGAGCGCAGAGTTGTATTTTCCAAGGGAAAATATATTACCACAGCTTAAAATGACAAAATATCAGAAAGATTTCCACTTCATGGTATATTATTTTATATTAGAGAACTTTAAAAGTGCTTTGGGCTGAGTTCAGAAGGGAAACACTTGGATTCATTATTTGATACCACCTTATATCCTGTGGTAGTAAAACAGGGCTTGCATTGTCCTCTTGGGACTGCTTTGAACAAATGTAGCTTGCGTGAACCCCGTGAAGTGCTGGGGGACAGGCTTTTACAAGGGCGGTTCATTCTGACCTTATTTTCTCTGAAGCTCAAACTCATTGAGTGAATTGTTTAGTTTCACTCCAGACAGAAAGTAGTTGGTGGCTTTTGTTTCCCTCCACCAGGTTTTGCTCATCAAAATGAGGAAGAGGTATCATGCCCCGATAAGGCTGTAGTGAACCCAAGTGCAAAAGAATAAAACCTAGGCATTTATATGAAAATGTATTATGGAATCTGCTTGGTGATGCAAAAAGAAAATTAAACCCCTGGCTGATAACTTGGATTGCTTTACTGACATGACATTTTACAGCAATAATTATTCCTTTCTGTGAAACCACACTTTCTTACGAAGACTTTAATTAGAAAGTTTCTCTTTCTCTCTGTTGTACTCATGGTATCGAAAGGAAATCCCTCAGGGTCCCTTCCATCAGCTTATAGGTAAAGTGCTTTCTGCTTTACATAAAATATGAATGTCTGACACTGAAGAACAGCGCATTTTTGTGTTGTTTTCTGATTAGCTGTTGAGGCCATACGGCATCTTGTCTGCATTGTCTTTGTCTTCATTCTGGTAGAGGGTATTTGAATGTTATAGTGAGAAGCAGTGAGTATAGGAATAGGATGAAAATAATTCAAAGTGCCCTTTAATAATGGTCTGGAGTTGTGTTTTTGCTGTTCAAGACATATGAGGATTTACAAAGAGGTGTTTTGGAGACACATAGAGCTCAGAAGATTGACCTAACCTGTATTTCTGATGCAACCAATTTGTTTCTATAAACATAAACTACTTCTTCCAGAATATGAATCAAAGAACCTGCCAGTTTGTTGGAGTTACTTAACTATTAGAGGAGGCTTCTGGTATGTTAGCCTTTGTGGCAATAAAATCTCCTTAGGGAGTGAAAGCAAATTTATGGCCTATTACTACAACATGTTTAGTGTTTTCAGACCTAGCTCTGGGTCTAGGGGATTATTTTTCTCCCTTACAGTTTAATTTATTAAACATAGCTAGATTGTGGTATTCATAGAATTCATGGGATTATAGAAAAGTGGATTGGAAGGGAATCTCTCGAGGTCGTCTAGTCCATTCCCCACTCCAGCACAACATCAAGTTGTACATGGATCTTCTCTAAGTGACGGAGATTCCACAGCATCCCTAAAGAGTCTATTCCATTGTTCAACTGTCTGTAACACTGGAAATTTTTTCCTAATGCCTAAACTTAAACTCTCTTCCTAAATGATAAACCATTTTTTCTTGACCTGTTCACCATGATCACAGAGAATAAACTGTCCGCTTTCTCTTTACAACAATCTTTTACAGATTCAAAGATCACTGCTGTGTTTTGCATCAGTCTTTTTCTCTCTAGACTATGCAGGCCCAGCTCTTTCTCCTAGGTGCCCAGATTTTTCATTGTTGCTCTCCCTTGGACCTTGTTGACCTTAAAGTTAGTTGGCCAAAACCTAGTCTGGATGCAATGTCCTGAGGCCTTACAAGTGTTGAGTAAAGGGAAAAAAAAATTATTCTTCTGAAGTTTTTGTGTTCATCTTCTGACCTACTGTAACACATAGATCATTACCTACAAAGCTGTAGTACCAAGTCAATTATTCTTAATTTTTAATTTAAGTAGCAGACTACTGCTGGGTCATTTTATAATGTAACAGCCACTTTGCTTGACTTGCATCCTATTTTTTAAGACTATTTCAAAATGGTCAAGATCCCCTGGAACACTAGTCCTTTCTGCAGCAGATGTGGAACCTCTCCCAGTAACAGGCAATGTGCAATTTAATAGCACCACAACATCTTCTATCATCCAGTTCATTAGCAATGAATAGTATCAGGCCAAAAGAGACCTCTGTGGAATCCGCTTGATGCAACCTTTGACAGTGAACCATTGATAATTATTCTCTTCAGTATGGCTTTCTAACCAGTTTTGCACTCACTCTCTAGTAGGTTTCCCCTAGTCCACATTTTCTTCTCTTATTTATCAGAATGTTATCTGAGAGAGTGTCAGAAAACTTCCTAGGCTCAAGATATATGACATCTACTGCTTCTTCCATGTCCGCAAGGTCTATTATCCTGTGGGGGAAAGAAATTACATTAGTGTGACATAATTTGTTCTTGACAAATCCATGCTGGCCGTAACTCATCTCCTTGTTAGCTTCTAGATGCTTACAAATAGTTTCTTTGATTATTTGTTCCAGCATTTAAAGTAATACAATTAGAATAGTTGTCAATTAAACATCTTCTTTCTGCATCTTGTGGCACATTCATTACCTGAAACTGCACTAAGATGTGAATTTTGTCAATTTGCCCTGTCCGAATAATGGTAGAAATAAAGCTGCAGATCTATTTGTTCCTTGCTTGGAAAGACTGTGCTCTGGGATGAAGTCCATGGTCTGATTCCAACCTCTTCTATGGGACACATTTCTCTTTTTCTTTCTCTTTTTGTTTTAATAGGGAAATTTAATCAGGGAAATTGAAACTCCACAGGCTTCATTTTCTCTTTCAGGTCCAGCTGCAGCAGCCAGGTTTTGCCCTGCGGGGCAGAGTGTGCAAGTCGCCCTTCACCTGGCTGGTGGGACTGAGAGGACTTGCTCTGCTGTCCACTCCTGGCAGAAGTGGGATTGCTGCACACTCCCATCGGGCAAGTGCTGATGCTCTGTGTGCGCTCACCAGCAGGGAGAAAAACCCGTTGCTGCTGGTGGGGGACCTGGCAGCATGGTTCCAGGAACAGGGCTACTGTTACTGCTGGAAGGGGTCAGGAGGAATCAGAAGGGGAGGGAGAAGGAAGGGCATATAAAGCCCTAAATCATTTCACTTTCTTTGCAACCCAGCTAGGAATAAAACATATGAGATTTTGTCTGGTAGAGTCATTCTTTCCTAACCCTGCTTTTCTTTAATCATCTAACAAGATACATACGAGCTGTAAGGTTTGTAAGAGCTCTTTGTTATTTATTTCTTTTCATTCAATAATCTTCTCCGGTTAATATTTATTGCACGATGTGGCAGGCAGAATAGAGTGACCCTCCCACTCCCCCCTCTGCCCTCAGCCTCCCCTTGGAAGGAGGCAGGCATGGTACGTCCCTTGACGAAGAACTTTCCTCCAGTCCCCAGCCAACTTCAAAAGCCACTTGCTGTGATCTAAGAGGTTAATACCAAAAACACAGTGCAACCCTTGCCAATAAATCTCCACTAACTGGTCTTAATCAAGTACAGAAATGTTCTACTTTTTCTCTGCACAAAGAAAAAAAAAATTAAGAACGGCAACAGAGAAATTGTATAATATACAACTTTATTTGTTTTCAGGGACTTTTATTGGGTGCTGCCCTATACACAAACTTCTAAATTGAATACACTGGTATGCCTCCCAGCATCAGTTTCAAGGAGATGAGCATCAAGCCAATTACACATAATCCTTTTTGATAGGGCATATTAGGCTTTTTAAACACAAATAATCAGAGAAGAGTAAACATAAATAAAAAGATAATCCATGTGGTCTACTCCACAGCCAGGCAAAGTGAATGAAGATTTCTCTTCACCGCCTCTCCCTTACACTCCCCAAACCCTCCCCCCAAATTAGATTGTGCAAGTTTTAAGATGTGCACCTAGACAAAGGCAGAGTAAGGAGCATCCTACACTGCCATGTGTCTGAAGCTTTCTGTTATTTAGCAGAAATCATTAACCATTCCTTTGTTAGACCATGCTGCCTGAGAAAGCAAGTTCAAGCAAATTTGCTGCTGTACCCCGTACGTTTTACACAAGGGAACTACAGCTGTTTGTGCAGATGCCATTGTACAAGCACTGAATTGCTACTATTAAATCTTTAGCCAGCTGTAAAAATAAGAAGAAACTGCATCCATTTAATTTTTTTTTAATTCGTCTGTTTAATTGAAATAATTTCTGTGCTGTTTTTGCTACTCCTATTCCTTCACTTCCCCTAATTTTTTTCCTCCAAGGCTTTGCAGATGACATGAAGTAGAACTACTTCCATGCTCAGATATCTGAGGTGTCCCATGAACAGACTGTGAGCAAACAAGAATCCTGGAGATGTATCAACTACTCTGTTGTTAGTTTTGCAAAAATTACCTTCCAGTACAAGAAACCAAATGTGTTTTCTTGAAGTTTATGTTGAGCTGCAGATTTGTATCTTCTAAAGAAAGCTAATGAGCTTCCTGGTTTTCTCTGGAAAAATATGTCAGACAGTGTTTAGGGCATAGATAGGTTGCCATGAGAGTTTTGGATGAACGTCAGAATCAGACCAATACAATAGATGGTCGATTTGACGTTTGCTGTTATGTTTGGTTTCTCCATCCATGTTTAAGTGGGACAGAGCACCACTTCTCTGACTCACATCTTGTTGGTGTGTTGGGCATTTGAAGGAATGGAGTAATGTATGATTCAGTCTTTGATATGCACTGATTTCACTAGATTGCTATTTGGAAAGGACTTTACAGATAGCCCCCTGCAGTTGGTAAGAGGTTTTCCATGCATAAGTGGGATTTTTTGGCTTAGGGCTTGGTGCACGAGCTGCAAGGAATCGTTCCCTGGAGAATGGATCTTACTTTGAAAGCAAGCTGCTGTGAGCAGATCACTATTTGAAAGTATTTGCTGTGTCACGTTTTAAATACTCGTGGCCTGCAGATCACTTGTGAGGAGGTAACCGGATCACTATCATCTAGAGCTCTCCTTGCCCAGTTAAACAGGACCTAACTCCACCTGACAGCTAAGCTGGCATCTCTGCCTTGGAGGATTGTACTCAGGACTACAGGTGGGATTTACACCACTCTTACTCTGCTGTCTGAAATATGTTTGCATCTGGCCCAGATGCCCTGGTACGCCATAGCTCAAGAGCAAACAAAAAGGTGAGACAGATCCTTTGATGGGGTTGTCAACGCTATTGTGTCCAGGTGCCATCTAGGCCTCTTCAGGGAGATGAAAACCTACTGACTGCCAAAAGCTGTGAAGATGCAGTAGGAAAAGACCATCCTTAACTTGTCTAGTCTTTTGCTTGCTTCCTTAGTCATTAGCCTCTCTGGCACAGGAGTGGAGCTCTTTCTTTGAATCCTCCACTCACTCGGGGTAGTGTAGTTCTTACTGGATATGAATCACCAAAATTATGAGCTCAACCTTCCCTTCCTGCAGCTATTTCCATGAGCAGTTCACGAGCTCGCCTGCATACTTGCCGGAAGCCAGTGTTCCCTGGGCTAAAATGCATGGCAAAATTAAATCGGTTTTAAACTGGAGTTAATGCTAGTAGGATTTTTTTTGCTGAGCTCATCGTTTTCTTTTTCACATGCAAATGTCTCTCCTCAGTTCATGAAAAGCAGTAATTTCTTTAACCTTCTTTTTAAGTAGGTATTTTCTCTCATTTTCTGTATATCTGACTTACCTGACCACAGTTCCTTGTTATTACTAATGTAACACTCATAATCATAGTAATTACCATCTTCTTCATTTACACAGCACCATTAGCCAAGCCTCCCAACCAGTCAGGGAAGGAATTAGGTCTTTTCATTAGGAGGCTAACAAACTGAAGGCGTGACAGGACACAGTGTAATAACTAGAATATCACCAGCCTGGGAAGTGAATAGGTGAGCAGTGTACAGTGATTAGTCCTGCAGAGCTCATCCAGGGGAATTTTTCTGGAGCTTCTCCCCAGGAAAAGAGAGAGGCCATTGAGAAACATACTGTCTGACACAGAGCAGTGCATGCTTGTGTGTGTGGCTTCAAAGAGTAGCTAAATTGCCAGCACTCCTGAATTTCAGTGAAAGTTAGATACCTAACTGCTCTTTAAACTGTTTTCAGGCTGCCTGCGTGGGGGAATTGAGGGACACAGCCACTGCTCTGGCAGGTAAGTTCAAGAGCATGTGAGATAGTTACATTTATTTGTTTGGATTTTTATTGGTAGGTTCAATGTCCAGATATGATAGTGCAGAAGCTTGATTCAATGAATATGAATGTTTCTCCCTGATTTCATTCCCTGCTCTGGTCAGGATGACCTCTTTCTTTGTTTCTGCGTGACACCTTGTGTACTCTTTGGTTGTTCAATGCTTACATTACAGGCATTAGGCAGCCAAGCCTTTGTTAGCATCGTTAAAAAAAAATTCCCATGCTGTTTTCTGCAATGCTTTAAGGCTGTTTGCAAATTAAAGTCAGTGGAGAATGCAACACGCTGCTTTCTCAGCAGTGTTAGCAACGGGGAGCAGAGCGGAGGCTTCCTCTGCACCGTCCGTGCCTGCTCTTTACAAAGACTTTTGCCCAGGGTGTGATAGCGGGCGCCAGTGCACTTCCAGATTTCCCCAGCGCCTGTGTCTCCTCCTTCTTTGCTGTTGGCAACTCCACCAGTGCTGTATTATGCCCTTTGGGTGCATGTAAGCATGGGACAGGGGCTCTGAAGACAATTAAGAATGACACTGTAAATGAGTATTTGGAGGAAGTCACACGAAGGTCGAAGCTCTGCAGAGGTCAGCTCCTTGCGTCTTAGCAACTCCTTCCTGCAGTGCTGTAAAGATCACCTTTGAATCTTTTTCATGCTGCACGAAAGGTTGGGGACAGCTTCGTTCTGCTCTGCAATCTTATTCACCGCCCAGAGAAACAACCGCAGCACTTTTGTCTTTTTTCCTCAAAGTCACCCCTTAGTGCTCTGTTCTTCCCTTGCCTTCCTGCACCCGGCTCTTTTCTAGAATTCCTGGCTCCCAGTTTTGCTCCTTGTCAGCTTATTGCCTGCCTGCGCTCTTTGTCTAGCTGGAGCCAAACTTATTATTCAATCAAAACTCAGCAGGAGTTTTGCTGAATTATTGTAAACTCACTGGGGCAAAAGCTGTGCCTTCCTATTCAACAGTAAGATACCATGCATATTGATTGTGGCTGAGAGAAAATAAAACTGAATACATTCATATTGATTACATGTGTTCTTACTCACTATTAGACTCACTGCATGGCCCCAGTAGATTTATGGTTTCCCTTTATGACTATTAGCAATAAATCCTTTTTTTTTTTCCTTCTCTTTTTCTCTTCCTTTTCCTTCAAGTGTTCTGCAGAATGAATGTGAGTAAAGAGAGTGGATTATAAAATAACTTGTGGGAAAGTTTGATGAGCTGCCTTTAATTTCCCACTCACTTTGAAAAATCCCTCCTTGACACATGTGTGAAACTCAAATGTTCCTCCCAATGCAGTTCAGATGCTCTGGGCCCACCAGACACAAGTTTTGTGCACCAATGCACTTTTTCTAATGAGCATGCAATGTCTTCTCTGATATAATTATGACAGATATTACCACTGGGGACCAGACATGCAGAGCCATGCTACTCTTCCAACCTGGGAAACCACAGGTATTTGCATAATTCCAGGTACATATTGGAAATTTCAGAAATTTAAACAATACAACCTTGCTTTTTATTTTCTTTTCCAAGGCTCTGTTCCATATCACAGATCTGCTGCAGTAAAAGGCATTGTGAAGCTTAGGCACACTATGCAGACTTAATTTTCAGCCCTTTGGAGAGCAAGACTTTGGTTCATGAGCAGGAATTGAACAATCCAATGCCTGTATTGCAATGTTAAATTGATGGCATAGAGCTCTGAGCCCTAAGCAAGGCTGACATTTCTGTGTGTCAGCCACACACAGCAGATTTGAACTGAATTGGCCAACTGGAGGGAGGCAGAAAAGGGTGAAAAGGGTGCCCTCCCAGAGCAGAAAGGAGGTGGATGCAGTGACAGCAAAGGTAGAATGAAAAGGATACAGTTTATGAGAGTGAGCAATGGCTCTGGCAAAAGAAACAAATACTGAAGAATGTGAATGAAACAGAAATATGGAAGGATGTGAATATTGGTAGAGGTACAGTTAAGTGAAAAAGAACATAATGAAGAGGAATGGACAAGGCAAAGAGAAAGTTCACGCCCAATATCATGCAAAAGATATCCTGCTGTTGACATCTGCTAGGCTCAGGAGGAGTCTCCCTCAGAAAGATGGTGAAATCCCCTCACTCAACACATTTAAAAATAGACTAAACAAACCCCAGTGATCCAGACTCTCATCCCCTTATTCACATGGGGCCGTAACTCACTCCAGCAGCCGTCCTTCTGAAGCCTGGGAACACTTGCAGAACGAGAGGGTCTGAGCTGAATGCAAGGCAGAAATCTGGTCCCGGGTACCGCAAACAGCGATCCTGCGTTGTAGCAGACATGGATTAGATGAATTATCAGCTCTTTTCATCACCAGAGCACTGCCTGGGCGCATCGCCTGGGTATATGCCTTCCTGCATAGGTATGAACTCTAGGGAAATTAAAGCAAAGCATATATTAAAGGGCTTTGCAGGATCAGGACCTGGAGGGCTGCATACAGCAAAATACGGGGGCACTCTGTCTAACTTCCATTCAACCTCAGCAGAGCTCTGATAAATGTGTAAACTAACTTTCCTCCTTCTTACACGGTTCTGAGTGATGACAGTATCTTTACGATCATCAAGAGGAAGTAACCATTTGCTGATAAACATCTCCTTTCCAAATGTACTTAGTAAAAAGACACATTCTTTTGTATACATTTAATTACAGGAGAACAGATTTTGTCCAAATAATTAGGTAATTTAAACTGTGCAGTCTTTCCCAAAGAACTATATTTAACCTTCATTTGAATTTAATTTACACATCACAGTGCCCCTTAAGCAGTTCTGTAAGCCAAAACACTGATCAAATATTTTTTAAATGTCAAATGTTTCTTAATTGTGGATAGCACCGAATTTGTTTTTAGAGATAACTGCTTTTGATCTGCTGTTATTTTTTGTCTTTCCCATTGTCATGTTCCTCTTCATCAGAGGTTTCCTTCAACTGTTTAATCCATACAACACCAGAGTTTCTAGACAACTGAAGAATACAAAGAAGATATGTGGGGAAACCCTTCAAAAGTTTCATGGAGTATTAAACAGGATACAGATTAATGTCTTGCCACTTTAGACCCCAGCAGTTGGAAGAAAAAGAAAAATTTAAAATTCAAGTATTATTAAAGGATTATAAAATTTTTGCATGAATTAAGAGGAGTGCTGTAAAGGATAATCTTACAGCACTAATATAAATCTGCATAGCTTTATTTGCTTTAATGCATCGTGCACCTATTCTGATTTACACAGCTCAGGATCTGGCTCTGTATATCTAAATGTATCTTACACTGCAGGGACATAGATCATTTTTCTCCTGACTTGCTCTTTCCTATTGCCTTGGACCTGTAAATTATATATATTAGGTTCACAAGCAGTGCAGTAAAAGTAAACAGCAAGAGATGGAGTCTCACAGTTTGAATGAATTATAACACAAACTACAGTAGGTCTGACCTACATTAAACTAGTTCAGTAGAACAAGCTTTCCATGAAGTGGCTTGTATTTCAAGGTTGTCTCTAAGGTTGATTCTTAGTTTAAAAAAAAAAAAAAAAAGGAATGATTCCAAACGATCACCAGCATGTTATCGGTCTCTTTGGAACAAACAAAAGCTAAAGTATGCTCCACAGCTCAGCCATAAAAACAATAGAGCAGGAAGCCTTTCCTGTAGCAGCATCTCCCACTGGGTGATAGCAGTTGAAAGTACTTACGATGATTATGATTAATTTCATTAGTGCTCGATTCACTTTAATACTTTTCTCCCTCTATCTCTGAATGCAGATAATTTTTCCCTGCAAGTAAATCCAGGGTGACAGTTTAATAGGCTCAGACATGCTTAGATCCGAAATGAGACTGTAATATTAATATACTATTGACCAGTTATGGATTAAGCAAACTGAGGGCACACTTAAGTAAATGACTTCAGAGGGACAAGTTAATGTGCTAAGTGGTTCACAGGCAACGATTAAAAATATTCTTCATTTACTTGGAAATTAATAGGTTTCTTTAATTAATCTAATAAAGCCAGCCTATAGTATGTTACAAATTTGGTGCATGCTTTAAAGGAAGATGCTGAGTTGCTGAATCTGGAAATCCCTGTGTTGCTTATGAAAGAAAGGAAACAGCCATATATAAAGCCAGCCTTGCAGATGGCTGGAGTTTCCAACAGGCCATCTTCTTTTCCACAAGTACGGTTACATTTATCCATTGCATGAAGGGCATTATGAATCTAGAAGTTAAAAAAACCAACATCAACAACCCTATATATGAATTTAGGATTCATCCAAGTATCTTTGGGGATTAGTAGTGTATTTCACAACTAGATCTAGTCAAATTAGCATTTTTTTACTCCATCAGCCTTGCATCTTTCAAATCCAATTGATCAACCAATTAAAAATAATTAACTGCAACAAAATTTTTGCAACAACAGCAGCCCATATGCCAAGAAGTGTTAAAGCCTTGCAAAGGGAAAAGAGACAGTGGGATGATGAAATCAGCTAAAAACTTTGCATGAGTTTGATTTACCCAGAAGATGATCAGATAATATGCTTATCTGAAATACATTAATAGCCCACCACTGTCAACTTTATACTGGAGAGATTAATTTAAAAGATAGTGCCTCATTAATAGTCTTACTGCGGTTTGTCTTGCAAAGGCACTGAGAGGCTCCATCTGCTGAACATTGTTCGTGTGTCGGAACGGGATCATCCTGGTCCCCAGAGCTGTATAAACTCAGAAAACGGCTCTGTATCTGCTCGTACCTGGACGGTTATCAGGGAGTCAGACAGAGCTCACTAAATGCTCAGAGATGCTCTGAATTTGCAGTAGACGATGGAGTGGCCAAAGTTCGTGGTCTTTGCCTGACCTCTTCGTGGCATGTTCACTTCACGCAGCCCAACTGGAGTTTCTTCAGTGGAAAGTTGAACTATTTCCAGAGTAAAGGTAGGTCTATCCAACTTGACTTCATCAAATCCCGCTCTGGTGATTACCTTTTCTTTAGCAAATCAAAACAAAAGCCTTCATTATCTTTTGACCCCTTTTCCCAGCATCCTATCGTGTGATCATTCCCACTTTAATGATGTTGTCTGATCTGAGAGGGCTGCCATTGTACAATTCTGAAAATCAGAAGCTCTTTGATTTAACCACTTCAAGGCCCAAAGAAACTATGAAACACGGACGAAAGGTTCCACCTTCTTCATCTCCCCCCTTTTTTCCCCCTTGCCCTAATTACCGCAAGATAGGATCCTTTCTCTCTGGTTTTACCAGCAGTTTTCACATCCACATAGCCAAGCAGGAGATGCTTCTCTGGCGTGTCTTGCCTGTTCCTCAGCGAACCACACGGACTAGGGAAAACGGCTATCTTCCCCCGACTCGCTGGAGGAAAGTCATTATCAAAAATGTCAGACCAGCACATTTCTACTTCCCTGGCAGCCATGAGGAGTGACCCAGCAGCTATGAGGAGTGTCTGAGGGAGCGATGCACGAGTGTGTACAGTACACATCAGCTGTAGGAGGGAAAGAAGAGGAGGAGGAAAGGATGTTTGACTTAGGACTCCACGTTAAAAGTTCTTGCAGAACCAAGCCCTAGCTATTGTTTACATTCAGCCCTCTTGCCCCAGGAACATTTGCATTGGAAAGCTTTCAAAGTTTTCCTTCCAATTTAGTGTGAAAAAAAAAAAAAAATAATGCTACCAGAGTTGAGAAAAACATTTTGGACTCATTCCATTTACCATGTATGTGGATGCGTGTGTGTATGTTTGCGTGGCAGGCGGGGAAGGAGGAGAGGGAAGTACTTTCAACTTGCAGACAGATTCTCCAGTGGGTGGAAAAGGCGTTTGAAATCCATGGAGCCAGGCTGGGTTACAACTGCTGAGGATCTGGCCCAGGCAGCTGTAATGTTGTGCAGAGCTGTGGTTTGGAGAAACCTGAACGTAGCTGTACAGAAGGAAAAGCTGGAAGAGATGTTTGGTAGCCGGACCTGTTTCTTTCATGTGTGAAGGACAGCTGCGCAGCTGCACGGAGCGATGCCTGCAAACTCATCGGATATGTGCATTTTCTCTCTCTTTTGTGGGTCGGATCACAACAATTAACTTCTCTGAATGTTTGTGGTGAGTTTAATCTGAGGTGTGTCTGCTCCTTTGCATTTGCAGCTGAGGGTGGCAAATAAAATGGCTAAGCATTGCTGTAGGCAATTTTGTCACCAAGCCTAGAATGAGGCAGCCTGCGAGAGGCCTTGAAAAGCCACTCTTCTGAAGTCGACCACAGGTAGACAGGGCTTGCTGCAGGCAGGCTTTGCAAATGTGCCTTCCCATTTGGAAAAAGAAAAAGAAAAAAGAGAGAATCACAGTGTCTTGTTTCCTTCGTGTCTGAAATAAGCTGAGACAGGGCAGCTTTGCATTCCTGTGTTTACAAACATGGCTACGGTAAAAAAGAGATAATCGTTAGAGTTAGCTTCATGGTAGTGATTCTTCAAGACTTTTACTTCAAATGATTGCCTCCTGGATGCATTAGGGTTGCAAGGCATCACTTGATTGCAAGAGCCATGGAAGTCCATAAATCAATGGCATGCAAAGGACACATGAAGGGGAGGCAACTCTTATTCCAAGGTTTCTGGAATGGAGACAATTCTGGATTAGAGTCCTAATGACAGCTGTGGGTTTTCAGGGGACCAGCAGAAAAATGTTAATATGAAAACTGTGTTAAATACCATCTCTCATTCCTTGTCATCTCATTCATCTCTCCGGAAAGCCATGGTGGTATAATGAAGAGAGAGAAAAGGTGAGACTTCAGGTTTTCATAGCTCTGCTACTAACCTACACATGGACTTCATCAAATCTCTTTGCCTAAGAGAATCTTTCCATAGAATTGGTATCTCTGGAAGACGGAGTTCTCCCTTTTCAGTATGACATTTATCTGGCATAATTTCTATATAACTATTCTTAGATACATCACATGTCTTACAATAAGTATTCTTCATTAAAGATATCACAACAGTTGTTATTGTCTTATAAATGAAGTATGCAGAAAATGAAGGCTGCAAATTTGGTGTAATTTACTTCAGGTGATGATTTGGCTTTAGCTGTAAACTCCATACCCTTTTTTCTAATTTCTAGTCAAAAAGAAAAGACATTGCTTGTCCAGCACCATCTGACACGGGAAGTGACTCAGTTCCTCACCAGCTCAGGAATCCAGGCTTTACTAATGCCTGGGATTTGATTATGCTCACATGGCTAGTTTCTGAGTGGAGCTGGTAAACTTCGTTTTGCCTCAGTTATTAGTTTTTAAGGCTACGAAAGGTCAGGATAAACCATCCATAAATGCGGCAGCGATTAAAACCTCACTTAGCTTATTGCACAGTATGTAATTGTTCATCCTATGTCACATAATAAAATCTGATGGAGATAACTGCCTGACATTTTCTTTCATTTAAAGGAACAGGCATGCACTACACATACTGTTACCTACATGCACATCAGTGCTGTTTCTGTTTAGATATAGCTGTGTATTAAAATAGGGGATATTTGAATCTAAATGCTGTAGTGGTCTGTCACTCTGCTATTGCTAACTTTGTCTTACAGTTCTCATGAGGACGAAATAGAAGAGCAAATGTAATAATAGTCTGTCTGATGGTGATATCCTTAAAAGATGGCTGATGGCATTGCCTTTGTAGCTTACAGGTTCTCCTATTTGTGAGCAAAGTTGAGAAATGTCATCCAAGCATTTAGAGCTCCCATTTTCCTAAGAGCTCAGATTTCAATTACTGCCAAAAAGTAGGAGCCAATTTTCCAAAGAGCTCCATATACTGAGTGCTTCTGACATAACGTTGGCTTGAAAATGTGGCTATGATAATTGTGTTAGGAGCTATGCTGAATGGGTTTAGAAAAGGCGGGTGTGCCCAGAGCACCCAGAGCTGTTAAAGTCTGCCACTGTGATACTCCTGTGCCATCCCCTCCAAAGTACGTGTCACTACTGTACGATTCATAGCCTCTCTATGCCCTGTGTGCTTCCATTAAAAACTGGCACTGTGTTTGCTATCCCAACGCCCTCTGGTATCGCCTGCCCTCTCCCAGGTGAACTGGAATCCGCCTTCCCTAAACCTTGCATTGCTATGTAGATTATCACAGCCATAATATCTCTCTTCTCTTTGTGTCTTTAGCTAAACACTGCAGAAAGCAATCTGCCTCTTTTGTTCCCCGGACTCCTGACTTAGTCTGCCACCCTGCCAAAGCTAGTTACCAGCGCGGCAGCTGATAAATAAAGAACAGGCTGCTGTTCACTCTGCACTGTAAGTACCCTGTAGCTGTTAATATATCCCTTGTTACTAAGGGCCCTCTCTTTTAATAAGTTCTCTGAAATAATCAGCTGCTAATATGGCTGCTACTGAGTGCCCACCTTTTAAAAGTTCATTCCCACTGCTTGCTTTGAAGTCACGACTTCTGCTGCCAAAAACCACAGGGCAGGGTACACCAGGGAAAGGAAGTCAAAAGAGAAGCTGCCAGCATTTCCAAAGGGGCTCTCAGCCAGCAGACAGACTGCTCTCCTTGCGGGGGGTTGGAGCAGAAAAGCAAATGTCAAACTCTATTTTATGATGTTAGTAAGTGACTGGTGACTTGCAGGGCAGGGGAGGTTTGTGGCTAATGTCTAGTTTGGTTTGCTTTAAGCAGTACCCTCCTCACAATGTGCCACTTTTTATTCAGTCTTCCCATGGAGATGTTTGCCTAGAGCCCCCTTTCCTCCCTCCTCACAAGTGTGTACCATGTCTGATGTTCTGTGTAGTCTGGAATAAGACCTTTTCTAGATCCTCACTCAAACCCAATGAGCCAGCAAATCTCTACCTAAGCAGCTCAGAACCTGAGATGCCCTAGAAGAGTGTAAATGTTCTTGCAAAGTCTTTTATATGTTAGTTCTGCTATACTCCAGAGTAGGAGTACTGCCATTTTGGCCAAGAGGAGGGTGTCTACCTCCTACCTATGCTTGGTTGGATTTACAAAAATATGGGCTTCTTTGTTTCAAAATCCCCTGCCCTGCAGGCCTTAGTTCACTAAACATGCCCAAAACACACCTACCACTCTGCTACAGAGACCTGACTTCTTTCAAAACCACCTTTTGCACAATATGCTGATGCTAGGAAATTTTCCAGCCAGGTAGGAAACAGTTACGGAGCTACCTGAAGAGCAAGCTAAAGAGAGTGCAACTCTGAGCAAGCGAGTAAGGCTGTCATATGGGAGAGGAAAGACTTCTGCCTTGGCCCTTGTCCTTTACATTAGAAAGTCTCCAGCAAATTTAGGGAGCAGGAGCTCCCCCTCTTCTAACTGGTTACCATAGCCCTGGGTGCTGGGCTTAGGTTTCCTCTGGCTTGTCCTCCTGTGCCATGGCTTAACCACAAAGTAGGCAATATGTGTGAAATATCCATGCTGCTTCCTGTGCCCCTAAATGCATGACCTGGGCATTTAAACAGGATGGAGATTTAAGTCATAGAGACATCCAAACCTCAGCTGTGGGCTAGGTACTTCTGCCTGGGAGAAATGCAGTGCTTTACACCCCCCCCAGCTGGGCTTGCTAATGGCAATGCGCTGTTTTCCTGTAAATCCCGTTTCTTGGTGCACAACATGTAACACAGTGTAGAGATGTAAATTAGATTTTTCTGCTCCATTCCTGAAGCGGATACCTGAATTCTTCATTGTATCATGAAGCCTAAGTTCCTTCCTTAGGTTTAACCCAAAGTTACTGTTTCTTGCTCGCTCTTTGCCGTCAATCCCTCTTCATGAGTACCGAGGTGAACAGCAGCCGTTCACAGAGGACTGGGGCAGCAGCTACAACAACTGCTATGAAAAGGTAGTTCAGGTGAGCAGCTGATGGCAAAGAACAGCAGAGCATCTTTGAACTACAGCTGGAGCCTGAAGAAAAGTCAGACCTGCAGTGGAAATGAAACCTGCAGCAGCGAAAGCACCACAGAAACAGAACCTGCAAGATCTAATTAAGGCTTAGGGGCCACAGAGAGATTTGGAGGGACAATGGGCATCCGGGGACAGGCCGTGTCAAAAAGAGGAGATCAAGAAAATCATCAATTATCAGGAAGGAGCCTTGGCATGTTAGATCAATTGCAACTGTAGCATTTAATTCCCCCCATCACAAAAATAATGAGGAAAACAAATGAAAGTGCCTCATATTTTGGCAGCACCTGCTGTCTTCTGAAGAGGCAGATGCTGCCAAAATGTCAGCCTCTTATCCTCTTTCCTCTCTCCTTTTGTTTTTCTGGTGGATTGATTTAAATTTGGGGCTTAACACAGGGAGCCCGTGCCAGGGCTCTCTTTGACCATTTCATGCAGCTTGGGTTTGCAATCGCATTTTTTACCAAACTCCCTATTGCATAACTTGGCAAACGTCTTTTTCTTCTACAGCTGAGCTAAAGGACACATATGAACAATATTTATATGGGTGAAGTGAAAACAAAGTTGAGGGACGTGCGCAAGAGAGACGGGCAAGAACATACGTGGCAGTAAATGATGTTTTTTACTGTAAACCCTCCCTGACACAGTGTGGTGGTGGGACCAGGATCTGCATTCAGTGGGGGTGTATGTGAGCCCCTTCATTTCTGGATGTGGCCTTAAATGACCCCACCGGGGCCACACAGGGATCCGGGTCAGGGCTGATACTGGACAGAGGTTCCCCAGACCCCCTGAGCTGAACTCATTCTTCTGTGCTTGCTTCCCAGGGGTGCAAAAACATAAGGACTACTTTTTCAGACTAATGTCATTGCTGAAAGCTTGAGTTAGGCATTTCTCAAATCCATGTCTGTAAACATTTCATATCATGTTGCATTTATATCATGTACAGCAGCAGAAATCCTTTTTGTTTCTCCCGTGAATGGGGAGTACTCAGCTGGAGTAGGTGAACAGGCTACAGTGCAATACTTAACCTAAAGTACTCCTTTCTGTTGAGCTGGGCTAAACCCCCAGAATGACCTTTTATGCAGTTCACAAATTTTTTGAAGTTTGTATTTGCCTTGAAAGAAACCGGGGTGGGGGGAGGAGGGGAAATACGTCACTGTGATTTTTTTAAAACTAAATAATTATTTTCCGTTGTTCTGCAAAGAATAAGAAATTCCTTGTCCTTTTTAGGTACAAAAGAAATCCCACAGACTTAATCTGAGGCACTGCGGTATCGTTTGAAACAGTGGACTCTGGAGCAGGCGTACTATTTGCACTAGGCTGTGAAATAAATAGGCATTTGAAACTGTGCTAGGATGTGAATTTCCATAGTGCCTTGAGGGACGTAATTTTTGCATTATGTGAACAGTTTGGATGAGGAGACCACGCAGTGAAGCTGAACAGCTGTATCCTGCCCACACATTGTGAAGCGAGGGAGAGGCTGGGAGCCCGAGGGAATCCTTATAAGACACCGTGTCCCTGAAGTTTTTCAACAAAGAAGTTGTGCAAAGATGTGCTGTCTAGAAACAGAGCTGGTGGGACTACCCCCTCCCCGCACCGTCAGTGTAGCATAAACATCAACTTCTGTCTGCATGCATTTGTTTATTTATTTTGACATAAAATACCGCCTGTTGCTTTGAAGTCCTGGGACTGATGGGTTTCGTGCCTATTTTATATCCAGCTCTCGTTTTATTGCCAAGGGTGTAATGCCAGGCCAGGAGGCAGTAACGGGTTCCTGAAGCTGCGCGGTGGCACTGGGTCCCTCCCGTCCCTCCTTAGGGGAGCTGAGGGGCTGGTGGGGATCCAGCTCCCTGAGCCCCGCTCCATCAAACTGGCTTCTACAGACTTTTCCACCCTGTGGAGCGTGTAGGAAATCTCATGAAAAGGGAAGCAAACTTTTAGCACTCCTGGCACCTCTTAGGGCTTGGGATAGATTTGTCACCATGCATCTGGTAGCTGATTTAAGCTGGTTTAAGACTCTGAGCGGACCATAGCGCACTCCCTGTGAGTTTAATTGTTTAATTGGAGGATCATTTTTAAACTAGGTGATAGATAAGCTTCCTGCCATTTGCAAGGGCTACTTCTCTGCGAAAGAAACGACCACAACAGCAACAACAATAAAGACAAGATTCTCTGAATTATTTAGAGTTGCCATAGGTGTTGAGATAGGAGCTAATTAAAAAAAGCTATCTGCAATGCAATGCTATAAAAGAATAATAAAATTCAAATCTCATTTGTTCCACTTCATGTTCCTCGTATGCATAAACCTCTATAAAAGGCAGCATCTGTGTTCACATTGTATGCTGAAAAGATATCACACAACCACTAATTCAATTGACATTTTTAACTGTTCATTGTACCATATATTTCCATTTACTAGATTTTTTAAAGTCCTTTTAAGTGCATCATGTATAGAACAGGATAAAATAAGATAGAACCGTTTACTTCCATAATGAGATTGGCAGTGGGAACTGACAGAGCATTGAGCTGTCAATTTGAGCACCAGCCATACTTGCAGGATTTAAAATAGTATTTGAAGCTTTTATACCAGCCAGTGATTGTATTTATACTGTGCTAGTTATGTGGATTTGTGTCGCAAAAGAAAGCCTGACGGAGTATTATCTCATTTGAACCAACAATTTAGAGATCACTCATCTGTTATGATTTGAAATGAGATATATATTATAACATCAACAATGCCCACAACCAGTTGTTAAATAATAACATTTTTCAGCTTCGGTGACAAAACTGAGACTTTCTTTTAATTTTCAGTGGGAGGTGCTCGAGGGTGATTTTAACATGCCAAGATGCTTATCTAGCGCAAAGGAGAGCTCTGGGTTCCTTTTTTACTGCTGTTTTTTGGTGGGGGCTTTTTGGGTTTTGTTTTTTCCTGCTTATAGCTACAAGGCAACCTTTTCTTCTGACTGTTGATCCACATGGCAAATTCACAATGAAATCAATAGGAATGATTGGTTTTTAGATCCATGGCAGGATTGGCTCCAAGCATACAAATGAAGCTGGAGAACGAAGTCACCTGAGCTCTCTTACAGAGGCGAGACGCAAACACATAAGGCTCAGAAATGGCCTCACTGGCTCCTTTGCTCTTTCTGTGCTGCCCCAAGGTGAAAGGAGGGAAAGCGTAGCGGAGAGGGGCAGTACCTGCAGCTCGGGGCCAGGTCCAGGTTTTGCACCCCCGGGTGCCAGCACCGAACAAAAGCTTTTCAAAGAAACCCTTTGTCACTCTTGGAAAAAGAGAGGGCTTTATAGTAAATGCAATGATTTGATTGGGGGGGGGAAAATGGTGAAACGTCTTTTGTGGTGAAAATAAAAGTGATTTTTTTTGTTTCTATATTTACTTTTTTCCACTTATAAACCAGGGCAAATTTCCCAGCCGCTACTTTTTTAAAAGCCTTTTTCTTTTCCTCCAAAACAGGGACAGGTTTAGAAAACAAACAATCAACCCAAAAAGTAAATTTGAAAGACGTTCACGCTCCGCTGTTTAAGCCTGAGGTGAACAGCGTAAGTTTGCTGTGGAAATACAAATACCCGGTGCGTCTCTGCAGTCCCAGGGGAGGTGCCGGAGCCCAGGGGAGGGAAGAGCTTGCGTCCTATCTACCCATCTCTGCAGCGGGTAGCGTCTGAGGCAGCTTCCTACACAACCGCCTTTTGAAGCACTTAACTTGCTCCGTGCTCCCCGCGAGGAGCCGCCGGTTGCAGCCAGACCACCCACCAGCGCTATCGCGCTTGGTTATCATGCGGCTGCTTGAAAGAGCTGTGAGAAGAGCCAGCCCAGCTGCTCTCCAGTCCCCCACAGCTGGCCCGCTGGAGAGGTCAATGGGGAGAAGAAATCGCATGGTCCGCATGGGACAATGGTAGCAGCTGGTCCAGGGCAGCAGCGGGCTCTGCTCAGCAGTAACTGGTCCAAAAACCAGCCCAGACCTGGGTGGGAGAGAGGAGAGGAGAATCCTGCATGTTGCAAGAGGTGAGCTGAGATTTGATGAGGTGCTGTGCATCCGTAGCAAAGCACGGCTCTCGTCTGCGAGGGAAGGTGATCCCTCTGGTCCTCCCCACGCCAGGGTCAGGCCAGTCTTGCAGAGCAGACCTCGCTGCTTCAGGGAAACTCTTGGACCTGATCATAAAATAACATCATGTCTCCAAAGTCCGCTCGTGTCTGGCTCTCTCTCCTTTCTCTTAAGGACTTTGGGAACAACCTTATCCTTTGCTGTCTGCCTGGCAGAACAGGTCTCTGCATCTATTACTGAATCTGAATTATATTAAACCTAATCTAGGTGATCCTAATAGCCTTTTCTGGCCCTAGAATCTATGAAATGTATTAACCTCTGCTAGATGGAATAATACTTTCTGGACTAGTATCATAATGATTATTTCTTTATATATTTTAATACCTAAAACTGGCAGTCTCTGACACTTTTATTCCATTTTATCTTTCCCAGAATAAAAGTGTATATATTCAATCTACACAGAAAACCACTCTTAGGAATTTTTATCTCTCCCCCTTTCTCCTCCTCCCTCCTGGGACTCACCAGCTCAGCTGGTCATGATTTTTGATAGCTGTTTGATTTTATTAGCTACCACTGCAGGCCTTTGAATCTTTTTGTGCATAAACTAGCTTCTCAGCCAGTTACTTAGCTTTTCATGGTTATTTTGGGGAGAAGGTGAATTGCTTCTTTCCAAAGCTACAGCTGTTGGCCAAAGTATACTGCATTAAATTTACTTAGCACAAAGCCATTACTACTGTCCTTGGCAAGGCTCTTTCCTTCTAAATCAATTGTATTTGCCTTGTACAGTGAAACCATGAGGAATGAGCAAGCACATTTGCAATTCCCACCACCAGAGAAACCACCACGAGGTAAACACACTTAAGTGTACACAAACACACACTCCGCTTCTTGCCAAAACAAGGGAAGCTGGTCCTGAGTTGAATATAAAATCAGACTCAAAACAGTTTTAGCTTCATTAATCCTGTCCCCTTGCTTATTTGGATTCACCGGTTTCTGGCAGACCCGGACACAGATGATCTGAAGCCACAGGAAAGGCTGAGCTCATGTTTTTACAGTCCAGCAAGAAGCTGGAAATAAGGACAATCTTGTCTGAAAACCTGGCTTAGTTGTGCTTCCAGCTTAGTTTTAGCAATCTTTAGAGAGCTGAATGTCAGCCCTGGAATAAATAGTCCACATTTTGGGGTGCTTTTTTGATCTTCCCACTGTTGTAAATGATGCGCTTTGGCATCCCAGCTCAAGCTGATCAGAGGACAACCAACAATTCTTGAGGTTTCAAAATCTGTTTTCTTTCCACATTAGAGCACAGAAAAAGAAAATAGAAGTGAGTTGGAGGAGGGCTGTGAATATGTCTGAATGAGCTGAAGGGATCAGGTGAAGGAAACGAAAGTGGGTGGGAGGGAAGAGCACCTGGAGCCCGGGTCCATGTCCTGCCCTGCCAAGAGCAGGTGGCCCCACATTTGGTGCTGGAGGAGAGACCCTCACCCTGGGCATGCTGGTATCTGGCCTGTTGACAAGCATTCAGTCCCCTCTGGACTTGACCACTTACTGAGGGATGCTTTGGTGATAACATTTCATCAGACATAGTTACAGCTCCTGTAGCGTGTGTGACTGATACCACTATAAAACTTTGATAGCTTGCTACCTTTTCTTTTCCCTTTCTTTCTGTGTACTCCACCCTTCTGCCATCCTGAGTGATACACTATCATGCAGAGCTCAGTGGTGATTTTTTTCAGAAGCCATTACTATGACATACCACTCACCAGAGGATGACAAGCACTTTCATCACACTCTTGTTGTTGGAAACATAGTGCTTTTATTTTTCCCCTTAAGTCACTCGTAACACTCCATGGCATTGTATTCACTGAAGTGGGGTGCCAGATCTTCTCTTGTTGGTGCTGTTGCTAACAGATAACGCACAGAGTTGTACATTGTTTACATATGTAATGAATGTTTTTATGTTCCATGAAAAGTCAAATTGCTTCAGTAGGGGTGATAAAAAACTGCTCTTCCTCCCTTGTTCAAATTCCCCTCATCCTGGTGGCCCACCTGCAACTGAACACCACAGGTTCTGGTACCCTCAGACAGGAGAGAGCTTTGAGCTCATCTCCTCTATCTTGTGTTTCACCTGGGGTTTTAGCCTGTGAGCTGGAGAGCAAGAGGAGGATGGGACTTCTTCTCAACTAAGAAAAAGACCTGGTCATGTTTGGGAAGAGAAGGACCTTCCTGCAGGGAGTGTTGAGGTTGAGTGCTGTGCACGGATGCAAGCTTTCCATCAAGAACAAAGCCAAGATCCCTCCAAAGGGTGTTTCCTTTCCATTCCTGCCCCAAACATTTCTTTCTGGTCCCCACAGATGAATCCCTTCTACCCCTTGCAACATGCTCCTTTTTGTAGTCCTCTTCTTCAGCATCTGAATCTCCTTGTCCATTTTGCGAGGACGTCTAGATGAAGAACGTGAATTGGGTAGGTGACTAAATGCTTAAATGTGCCTTGTTTGCCACTGTGTTTTGTCCAGTTCCTCGTCCATAGCACACCAGACTGGGCTGGGGGAGGAGAGGGACTGGTGGGAGGGAGGGGGTCTCGCTCTCTGCCCAGGACTGTTGCGCTTACCCTTTTCGGTAAATGAAGCCAAACAAAATCAGACCAAGAGGGTCTGATCGGCATGTCCCTAATTGTAACCTGCAAGCATAGCAGTTGGGTTGACTGATCTCAAATTATTTAAAGTACAGTCACATGTCTCCCCAGCAATCTAGAAGACTGGAGAAAATATCATTAGTTACAACCAGATACAGCAGCAAGCAGATTATCTTTTGACAAACAATGATTTCATGCTTTGTTGAAGCAAAAGAGGAAAAAAAAGAAGTGAAAGCAGGAGGGGGAAGAATGAAAATGCCAAGTTAAGACTGAGAAAATGCTGTAAATTAACAAAATATTGATCCAAAACATTCATTACGGGCAGACTTGAGGAGGCCAGTACTACTTATAGGCTAGAAAACTGTCTTTTTGGGAGCTGCATGACAGCTAAGCTTGTCAGGGAGTTCCCGTGCTTGGTGTGTACCGAAGGCAGGCTGGGCTCAAGGCGAGGGATATGCAGAAGCAAATGCAGAGCCACAGAGGTTGCACTCATTTTTTTTGGCTCTCCTCACCTGTTGGTGGCAGATAGACCAGCGATAGGTTTACTGGAGCCGCCCCGTGAGCTGGTGTGGTGGGAACCTCACGTCCCGGGAAGGAAAAGCCCCCAGCACCAGGCTGGTGTTATCCTGGTGCTAGGAGCAAACCAAGCCAAGGCAAGGTCAGACTTTGCCCAGACGACTGCCCTTTTCTGCCACACCTTGTCCTTAGGCTCGGGGGAGTTTGGGTCTGGCAGCTCACTGGGAGGGAACAGGACGGCTGTTTGCTGAGAAACCTTTTGAAAGCTGAAAGTCAAAACCTGACAGCAAAACTCCTGTTATTCCTGCCTGACTTGTGAGTGACTCAATGTCCCATCAAGCCCTTTTCAGTCCAGCTCAAAATAGCACAGGCAAGTCGGCTAATAGTTTTGATAACAGCAATTTTGAAAGCCTCAGCCACAATACAATCAGAGGGCCTGATCCAGAGATAATTGAAGTGTTTCCCTGTATTGAATCTGAGCCTAAAATGGCAGAACCAGAAAAGGAAAAACAAACTCCACAGAAGTGAATAAAAACATACTTGAAAATGAATTCTGGAGGCAGGCTCAGCCTGGCTGCCTTTGTGCGACCAGTGGTTTTTCGCTCCCGTTGACAATGCGGCTGCAGGCGCCGAGCGCGCCGAGGCTGAGCATTATTATGGGAAGAGCACATCGTTTTCTTGTCAGAGGTGAGCATCAGCAGCGGCTTTGTGCTCCAGGCGCATTCACGCCACCCCGTTACAGCGACAGGCGTGAGTGAGATGGAGCCTGTGCTCTGAGAGCAGAAATCTATTTTGCACCCCTTGTAAAATTGCTGCCCCCTTTGCCTGTCTGCTTGCTTAATAGCTTTTCTCCCCTACCATCAGGAGCAGATACAGCAGACAGCAAACTTTGGGATTGCTGTATAATGCACAGAGATTACCTGTTTGCTTTTCCCACCAGGCTCAGAAAGTTGATTAATTTTAGATGGACTAAGGCTGATTCAAAGCCTGCTGAAATCTGTAATAAATCACTAAAATGAAAATGTAATTCCACATACAACAGTGGCAAAATGCCCTTTGACATCTGTAGATGGGCCAAAGTTCCACTTCAAGTACATGGATGCTGAACCTCAGTTAATAAGGGAACAAATTCATTAGCAGTTAAAAAATACATCAAGGAGGGTGAAAACCCACCGTAGAGATTTTGTAAAAATATGAAGCAGATGTCATTTGTTCCTGCATTTTATTTCTACTCTTTACACAGGACATTTTCTCGCTTACTTGGCACAGGAAAGAATCCCAGTGCATTTTACGACCTGGAGAGTTAAGTTTGCATATCATCAGCCTGGAAGCACCCGATTTTAGCATGCCATAGAAAATATTCAATGCAGCTGTTACGTCTCTGCAACTGTAACATGAGATCTCTAAATGTTCTTTGCTCCCAACATGAAACGAGTTCGCAATATTGAAGACGCACATTTTGTGAGCCGGCTGGGGGGTGTGTGCATGTGTGTGGGGGGACACCTTTCTCCCATTTGCACTTTCATTTATGCAGCAGATGATGAGTCACATTATGTAATTACATAGATAGAAAGCTATTTGATGTTTAATTTTGCCTAGACAAATGTTAGTTGCTTCCTAAGCAGTATTTTCTCCCTATCAGTATCTTCCTAATAGCTGTGGATTTTTAATTACTGATAATTAGTATTTACATAGAGCCTTTAGCAAACAATTCCTGAAGTACTTGTAGTAATTACATATGTAAATTGTTATGAAAGAAAAATGTTTGCAGCTTAACAAAAGCAAAGCTGGGGAAGTAGGCAGTAAGCAGAGGTCAAGTTTTAATGTTTAAAAATAAGGCAGAGGTAGAACAAAAAGTCCTGTGTTTTTCTACACCGTCAGATGAAACAGAACCGAACGATCAGGAATTTCTGTACAACATTTTTTTTCAATAAGGACAGACGTGAGGACAAGTTCTGTTGGTTCTGATTTATTGATGCCGACAGAAACAGCTGAAAAATATTTATGAGATGCCTTTTCTTACATGGACTTAGCGGTCATATAGAAGGGTTGAAGGAAATGCCTTGCTGAGATGTTGGACTCTGCGTGATACTGTCAGAGTGCAGAGATATTTATAAAACAAGACACAGATGAAACTGAAGAATTTCTGCAAATCTCTCAGTTAAGAGTCCCTGTGCAATGCTGAGCTCCCAAAGACCTTTCTCGGATTTTGGACAGGACTGAGCATCAGCAATATCCATCACAAACACAGTTCAGATGGATAAAGGCAGATAACAGACTTACAGCACGTGTGGAAAGAGATACAACCCTATTTCTGTACAGACTGCATAATTCCTGCCTACTGCATCTGGCTTTTGCTTCAGCCACAGCTCTAAGGCTCAGACCCACAACAGCGTCTGTGACCCCTAAATCTCTGCACACTTCTTGGAGCTGAGATCGTTGCTGCTACTGAGCCCTTCTGTGCTCACACAGGAAGGCTAATTTTAATTTTTTTTTTTTAATGTTAGAAAGGGAAATTAGGATTCATTACTTATTACAGAGATAAAAGCTTAAGTTTTTTCTCCTTGTGCATGTTTTAGGAACCTGCTGAGCTGATCAGCTCTGCCATCTGATGAGTGCTCTGCAGCGACATGAGGAGTAGATGAATTAAAGGCTTTGTCTGCTGCTTGTTCTTACTCTCTCTTTTTAACATCCTACAAGTCCACCAGGGACAAGCAAATCTGCGTCCAGCGCAGGTCTCCCCAGCCACATTTGCCTTGTCAACAACTGCCCAGGAGCAACCCATGTGACCGTCCCTAGATCATATATTCCATTAGTATAAATTATTAAAATGAAATATTTTATAAGTGGCTACAGACCTATGCTAAATTAATCCTTTTATCCCATTATGAGGCAATAAACCTTTACATTTCTGAGAGCTCTTGTCAGCTATGCTGCTTCACTCAGGAATAAATATATTCACAGGTTGGAAGGCTCTTCCTCTATCCCACTACATTCATATTAATCAGGCTCGCCAGCGCGTGACTCTGCAGATAGCAATCATCCGATGTGTCTTCCTGGAGAAATTCGGTTTACAATCCCACAGGCAGCACAGATCACGTTAGGCTCAGGCCTTGGTCTCCTCCGAGGAGGTCTAAGTGCTCTGGCAGTGCAAGCTGGACCAGTAGCTGAACTGCAGCGTAACTTCACAGAAAATAATTTGCTGTTGCCCAATTGGTGCCTGTTACATCTGTAGTGGGAGCTGGTTAATCCAAAAGGCAATCAGAGGCAGGCTAATCTCTCTCTGGCAAAAGTGTGGCAGATAGAGACTGAGGACTGAGCTAATTCTGTGCTTCTGGCTTCCCAATGTCACAGGATTATTTTCTTCCGTTGTAATACTCTGATGGCCGGTATTGCTGGCTGCTGTAAAGAACCAGGAAAGTGATGAACTGGCTCTGTTTCAGTTTATACCTATAGGTGAAGTGTTTTTCAAACATTTCATGCAAATATTCTTATTTGCTTTTGATACACAGCATAGTGACATTTACACAAGCAGGATCTTCTTAGAGTTGAAAACAGGGAGATATGGATTTAAAAAAAACCCCTGAGTTCTAGATTGCGGCTTTTAAAATACAAGTTTCCTGCGAAGTCTCATGCTGTGAGCGTGTGTGTGCATGTGTGTGTGCATGCTTGCTCAAAAAGGACCGTGGTGATAGGGCTCAGATTCAGCAGAGATAGAGGACTTCCCTGTCAAGCCTCCAAAGCAGTTTTTAAGCACCCTGTCCTGACAGGGCACTGCCTATTTGCTTCTGGAGGAGGGAGGAGCACAAGATGCTTTTGTCATCTCACCAGACCCTCATTTTCAAATCCTCTTGCCCGTTCCTGTCACTCTCTCATGACAATGCACCTACAGGTACCAAGGGAGGAGAGAAAGAGCTTGGCTGAGGTGGACTTCTTGCTTCAACCCATTGCTTGGCCTCACACCTGGACAGGGCACCTGGACCTGTCCATCCCACTTTTGGAAAAGCAGCACTTTCCTCCTAGCAGTTGCAAATATGAGCAGGCTGTGCTGGAGGCAAAGGCTCGAACCCCCACTGACAGTACATGACAGGAAATGTATAAAGGAGCCATGGGAACCATCACAAAAATCAAACAAAAATGTCCATTTTAAAAGAACAGTTTTTAAGTTGCAAAATCAAAGGCTTGCAAATTTAAGTGAAGACGTCTTCCAGTTGTCCCTCCGACTTTAACCTCATGCACATTGATAGTCTTTTTTAGATGATAAAGATTTTCAATAGGACTTTTTCATTCAGAAGGAAAAATTGTGGGCGAGCAGAAATCTGACATTTCGTAATGTTTGAGTACCATCTAAATTAGTTTTCTTTAGCACAGTTCTGGGTATATGCCACTGTACATAGTTATTCCAGCTTTTTTAAGCAATGGGAGAATATCACTGGTAACAATGTGAATATAGTGGAGCTAATGAAGTACGGTCTGGATGAGTCTCTTTTTCTTTGTCGAGTGTAAAAGAAGCACAGAAAGACTGATAAACTTTGCTGGGTGGACTCAACCTGCAACCCAACTTGCAGGACCACCAGTCTCCCCTTTTGCTGGACTTTGGGCTATGGTGAGACATCTCTGTGGAACTGGGATTCAGGACACAATTCAAAACAGGTCCCCGCCTCACTTTCCTCCATCATAATCCCCAACCAATTTGCTTGGGCATATGATTTCTGAGTATTCTGGCAAAAAAAGTTTTCAGCATCCTATAGTTCTGTTACTGTGCGCACCTAGATGTGCCACAGCTTGGATGAGATGAAGATTTGGGCACCTGCCTCCTACTCAATGGACTGTTAGATGATACAAACTGATTACTGCAGATGCACGAGTTGCAGTGAGGCTGCATAACCAAGCCATATCATGTCACATGGTGGGATTTTGCTGATGAGAGCATGGATATGAATTGACTGCACTTGTTGCTGGAGTACATCTACCTGTTTAAACATCTGCCTGCAGTCTGTGCTGTTCATTTATTTCCCTCCTACCCACCTCGTGAGCTGTGTGTGTGCTGGGCGGGGAGCAGTGGGAAGAGACCTGGAAGTCTTATTTGCAGACTTTAGATAATAAAGCTGTGGGAAGATAATACAAAATCATCAATTTCTTTCCTCCATTTTTTTCTCAGCCCATGAAGGGCTGGCAGCCAGACCGCACACCGCGCGGCTCTGCCGCTGGGGCAGGGCATCACGCTTCGCCCAAAGCACCGTCTCCTCTTCTCCCACACTTTGTCACTACTACCACTACAGACCATAATGTAATTTTATCTTTCTGCACCAGGGATCAGTGGAGAGTCTTGGGCCAAGATTTCCAAAGTTAACTAATGATAATGTGCCTTAATTTGGGGTTTAAAAGTGTGGAGAAACTATAAAGATGAACTTGCCTCAGAAAATGCTGAGTAGAAGGGTTACACTTAGGAGAAGCGAGAAGCACCACGAGTACCTTGTCAATGCGCATCATGTCATTCCTGATGTATAAGAAATGATTTTATTGATTTAAACAGAATGGATCTATTGGTCATTTTCACCCTTGTCCCAGCAGTTATTTACTGCAGTTTGTCAGCTGCTAGCAAAATAAAAGCATATGCAAACACGTAATGTTCAGTGGCTTCTTGTCAGCCTGTCATCCCAGAATGGGTGTTCATCTTATTGCACTTTACCTTTCTGTGGCACAAGGAAAATGTTCCTGGACCTGACACCTTAAACAAACAGTACATGCAAAGATGGAGAACAAGCTCTCCATTCCTACAAAGCATGCCTTGGACTCTTACTGACCTAATTTTTAGAGACTATGATAAGTTTTTAATGTAGCACCTGATATCAAAAGACAGTATATAAAAAGTTGCTTCATTAACAAACACTTAATTCTCTTCCCTTTCAGCAGGTCCCTGCTCTTGGGGCTCTCTTCATCATAAATATTCTCCATCCAGCCTACTCAGCTTCCAAGCAGTGGCAGTATTTCTTTTTCTCCGATTAAAGTATTGATAATCAAATCAGCATTTAGATAATAAAGCCCTTAATGTTCTCAGCAATTTTAGACAGCTGAGGCAAATTTTGCCGTCATGAGCTATGATTCCTTTCTGTAGCAAACAGTACATCTGGGTTTGAATTAAAATGAGGCCTGTCTTTGGTGTGGGGTGGGAATATAGGCAGCCAGCTAATTGAAATCTCTTCTCATGGAAGGGAAGCAAGGTATTTTTTCCCAAAGAGAATTTCATTTAAAAAAACCAGGAGGGAAAAACTCTGTATGAGAGGGTGTTGGTGGTACATTCAATCATTTTCCATGCGTAGTTAGTCTCTTGTCATATTTACAGACAAGTGAAACTCAAATGCATGTCAGCTATTGAAGAGTAATCAACTGAGTAGTGCACCTCCTTTATACTGAGGCCTATAAATCTTACTATGTGCCATTATTGGTGTAAATGGAACAGATGTATTGATTATTTGCACCTTTGTTCCAACTGGGATATTTACTGCAGTCAGCTGGCTGCTAGCAAAAAAAATGTATGTGATAAATTAAGATTACGGTACCATTCTATCTAGCAAGTGATTGCTTCTGTAGAAAACAGAAATAACCATCATAGCTATAAACAGATTATTATGGATGAGTCAAAATTACATTTAACTCATTCTTACTAGTCTGACAATAAAAAACTTCTTGGACAAGAATTATTCCCCAATAGGACTATTTCATTCCTGATAAGACAGGTGTCACCAATTAGTGTTTACTAGGATATTTTTCCTAATTAAAAAATAACAAAAAAAAGTTCTGAAATGGTTAGAAACAGAGTTAGGATACGGGGCTTAAAAGAAGCTTAAATAAGTTATATTAAAGTAAATTTACAGCAGTCCATTTTACTAGCTGAAATATCACATATATATATATGTATCTCTGTGTGTGCATGTGTAATTATGCATGAAAAATGAATATTATATTTCTTTACCCATATGTATATGCATATTGATTATCAGGATGCTCCTTACTTCTTATACTGCATGTATATGACAGCTTGGAAGCAGAATGACTGCAGAGCTGAAGGCTTCCCAACAGCATATGAAAAATTGAATTTGCAACTTTAGGTTGGAGCAGAGGATCTTGCCTCTTCTGCCAGGGAGAAATTGGGAAGTTAAAGAGGTGAAGCAGTGATGGAGGACTATGAAGAACCTCTAATGATATTTATCTAAGGGTATTGCTGCTTTTGTGTGTGTTGAGAGAGTGAGGAGAGGAGCTGGTGATTATTGCCTCTTGGCTCTTGGAGCAGCGGCTGCCCCACACTTAGGGGCAGCCTGGCCCCGTGGCTGCTTTGCTACCTCCAGCACTGAGATACCCCCAGCTCACTTGGCCTCTTCCTACAAGTAGTCCAGGTGCAGGAAACCTGTCAGTCTTTCATCTGTAGCAACCCCTTCCAGCATTTCTGACTGCTTACAATTTCATACAGACCGAACATTTAAAACAAGTCTACCATTATATACATTCTTCTTTTCAGAACTCTCAATCCTGAATTTATCTGAAATATTCTGAGTGATACCATCAGACCTTCCGGGATCAGAAATGAGACTGTAGGCAGAGGAGGTTCCTAATAGTGAAACATAAACTGCTTGTACTTCTGGCCTTGGGAGAATGCATGGTCATGATCGGAGCAGCTAGTGTTATGTACAAAGAAAGCCTGGCTGTACAGCAGAAAAGTAGAAAAAAATAAACCTCAGCAAACTAATACAACAAAATCAAAATTGCATTTCTGAATGAAGCCATACACTTGCCAAAGGCTGGTACTTGGGAAGAGAGAGGCAGAGGGGACAGATATTCTCCATCCCATCCCAGTGAACTGGAATTGCACACATGTGGCATTCAGTAGCCTGAACAAACCTGGCAGACGTGGGATGGCACCAGGTGACCGCCACCAGCACCTATAGTGCTGATATTAGGGAGAGAGAGAATGGAAAATGACCTGGGTAAATCTAATCTGAATACTGGGTCATAATTTTGAATCAGACTTTGAAAGAATCTAAAAGGAAGATGTTAAAGAAAAATGGGATTATAATGCACCTTGATTTTATCATAAAAAGTAGTTCATATCAGACTAGCCAATGGCTTTCTCTAGTAAGATAATGATATTGTAGGAATGTATAGATCCTGTCTATCCAGAATCAGGGAAGATATCAGTTGCACCATCATGTGGGAACTATGAATAAAACGGACATGATGGGGATTCACAGAGAAAACCTCAGGTAGGTAAGGACCCGGCTTCCACTGACATGGCAACAGATAGGGTTAAAGGGCAAATATTAAGCTGAAAAGAGGTCATTAGCAGAGTTCCTCATGGATAAGGTCTGGCACTGATTCTATTCACTATTTTCATTAATGAGCTTGGCAGGACTATTAGGAAATTAACTAATATAAATGCAACTTACTGACGACAAGGTGCTGGGAGGCACTGTTAATGGAGAAAAGGAGTGGACTGGCACACAAAACCTGGTCTGTCCTGAGAATTACATTCAAAAGCTTGAAATCAAGGTTGTGCGCAAGGGAATAATAATTCTGCTATACATTAGAAGCTCATCATTTGGAAATGACTGTGAGGAAGAAAAAAAGACTGCAGAAGATTGCCATAATGCAGCAGTAGGGTGGTCAAATCCAGTCCCAAGATGTAAGGGCAGAAGTGTTTCTAGAAGCGAGAGGGTAGCACAGAGCTGTGCAAAGCTCTTGTGCCTTGCCTGAGTACATTGTACGGTCACCATAAGGAGACATGATTTCTGATTGCAATAGGCACAGAGAAGGACAAACAGCAGGGCTGGGAAAAGCAGGACCTACTTTGTAAGAGGAGACCAGAAAACTTGAATTGTTTACCTTAGTGACACAACGAATGGTGATGACTGCTGTGTAGATGCATTTATGGGGTCAGCATTAGGAGGGAAAATACCTTTTCAATGTGAAGGACCTTCTTGGTATAAGCCATATTTGTTTTGGGATCAGTAGACAGCATCCGACCAACTCAGCAACCGGATTCTGAAACAATCTCCTGATTACAGACAGTGGAGAGAGAAAACCTATGGTCGGGCTTGGCATGGTTTTGAAAGGGAGCACATGATGTGGCATAGGTGGGGGGGTAGGTCCCTGAGGACCCTTTAAGTCTGGTGTGCCTGTCTTTCTGTGCTCTGCCAGGTCTGTGTATAAAAATAAGGTATTGCTTTCTAGGTGTCATCCTTCAGGAATACCATATTTAACGCCACAAATCAAGAAAATGCTTGCCTTGGAAATTATTTTACGCAAAGAACTGGGTCTGCTTCCAAGTTTTTAGTAGGAAAAAGAGTCTTGAAAGATCAATCTCTTCAAAATACATCTTGGACAGAGCAAGGGGAGAATACATATGTCAGCTGAACGGTGCCTCTTCTCCAAGTTCCTGCTATCTTCAGATTGCTAGAAGAAGCAATGAACACAGGCTTCCTGAGATAAATCTAGTCCCTCTTCTCTGCTAAGAGAGGAGTATGCCGTAAGCTAAAGCAGCTTTGAAACTCTTCTAATTCCCCTGAGAAACTCTTCTAATTCCCCTGAGAAACTCTTCTAACTCCCCTGAAGACCAGGAAGCTCCCTTAAAATAGGGGAATTGTGTTGCAGCATTTAATCTTTCCCCATAGAAGGCTATTAAAATGGGGTCCATGGACTCCATGAGCAATTGAAGAGTTTGGAGACGTTTGTTTGCAGCTGTGTGCACATCAGAAGTCAAATAAAAGGGATTCTTTTCACCGCCTCTGTAACTGTAAACTCTCTGAACATTGGCATCTACTTTGGTTCTTTAGCAGTAACAGCTATGAATATTACAAGTGTCTCTATTTAGACATACGTTGATGGGTTAACTTGGCTCAGGAAAAGGTAAAGACCACATGCCAGAATATATTTCCTTGGTGTACTGTCCAGGAATAAAAACAGAAAAGTGCCAGACATAAAGAATGCCAGGATGCTGCTAATACCACTCGTCCAAAGCAAACCAACTGTTAAGAACTGAGATAAAACCAGGCAAAAGTAATAGAAACGTTATCTATTCCCTACCAGCCAGAAATCCCAAAGTGCATGAGCTAACAATGTGAAAAATGTAAACCACATTATCAGTCACATTTAGAAATTATTATGATCCTCTTTCCGTTAACTGTGCAGACAGCCAAGTTCTGACAGCTCTGGCTAGTTAGCAGACTGAATCACTCATCATAATTATACATTACTTACTCAGTAAATAGAGAGATATGTTATAGGCGAGGCTGGTAGCACAGCCTATTAAGGTTGCCTGGCACTTCCTCTTGTTAGATCCTGTTTTCAGATACTCAGTACTTTGCCAATGTTTAATCTTTCCTCCTGAAATTTCCCAGGCCAGGAGTTTCACATACAGACGGCATGAAAAAAAAGGAGTCTCTGGATGTGAATTTAGAGCAGCACTCACAGAGGTACAGCTTTCCCATTTGTACTGGAGCCGGAGCTCTGCAGCGGGCAGGGAGCAGGCGTGATGAGGTTGCGACGTAGCAGCGTGCAGCAGTGGCTATAAGGAGAGATGGGGAAGCACTGAAGCACGTCCCATAGTGTGCCGTGCTCCCTAATGCCCTCATTTTTGTGGTGTCTAGAAGCACTGTCATTAGGATGAGTAGTTTAATGGTTAAAAATGGCTTTGAGATCCTAAGATGTAGGAGAATGCAGGGAAGGAGGGAATACGTGGGGGCGGAGGGGAAGGGGTGCTAGCTTTAGCACTAGGAGTGTGCCATGGCAGAAGCACACGTAATGCAGACGTGGTGGGGAAGAGCTGGGCGGTCGTGCAGCCTCTCCTTTCCCATCAGCACCAGGGAGGAGCCCAGCCTGAACGTGATGATTGAAATTATCAGGAAAGAGTTTGTACCTTGATTCAGGAAGCTCTTCTGTTGGCTTGTGTTGAAAGGACCACAGCCGTCCAGTTTGAACACTAAGCAAAGCAAACGAGTGAACACTGAGATCTGCAGACGATTAAAAGTGTGCTCTGCATTTAATGCTTTCTGTTTCCTTTTTTTTTGTTCCTAAGCATTACTGTTCTATGATAATAAATGTTTGAATGATACTATAAATATTGATCTGGAAAGAAGCTGGTAAAAATGAAGCATTGTTATGAGCATGTCACTGGGGTTTCAGAGTGAATGTATTGACTGATGTGCTTCATAGATTCAAATTACTGATATTGACTGGTTAGTTTTCAGGGATTTGTAATCATATCTTTGAAGTATAACAAATTGCTTTGATACATAGAAGACTTCTAGGGGAAAAATCACAAGCATACATTGGAACAAAATATGAAAGCCAATGTAAAAGTTTTCAGATTCTGAGTTACATTTAAGACAGACAATAATACATCATGTCTGTTTTTGGGACCATCGTGCCTCTGTGATGGAAAACCAGCTGTGTTTTAACTTTTTCTGACCAAGTGCTCAATGAGATAGCCCCTGAAAAGGGAAAAAAGTTTCTTAGCCAGAAGGCAAATAAAAAAGAGAAGCAAGAGCTTGAAGGAAAAATTGAAAGAGAATAGGGAAAGCCAACAGAGATATCATGGAGTTGGGAAAGACGGAAATAACTAAGAATGGGCCTGTTCAAGCATTTCTTGGAATCCACATTGAAAATAAGCAAAATAATTCCATAAGGTTGGTCTCCAGCTGTCCTGATTGATCGTTTGTACCTACAAAGCAAACGCATTATTTTGCTATTTCTATTGGCACCAAATTGCAGGCATAGTGTCTGAAGGTGAAAAATCATGGCTGCAAAAAGCAAGACTCTGCCCGGCTGAAAAACGGAGCCTTTACGACATTGCAATAATGAATGCTCTTTAATACATCTGTTGCATCCTCTGGTTTAGAAAAGTATAATTTATAATAACTATAATGTCCTAATTGGGCCTGTCCTGTGACTTTCAAAGACCTGGGTCATCTGCCTGAAGGCACATAGTCCTCATTAAGAAAAATCACTTCTCAGACTTTCTGTTGAACAATCTCTGTGTCTCTGGGATGGAGTGAGTAGGAGTAGTGTGAATGAACTACTCGGTCCTTTTAAATTTTGAGTACTGTGCAGCCATTATCTTGACTGGGAGAGACTCTGTGACTTCCCTGCAGCCAGGTTTTTATCACTTTCATCGCTGAATAAAAATACTGTTTCATAATAAGGAAAGACCTTCTGGACTTCATGCTTACTTTGCAATTCTGACAAACCGTAAGGACAGTGAAAGGGCTGGTTTTTTATTTGTGGTATACGACAGTTGCAATATTTGCTTGGTTTTGCCATTATCTTCTAGCTGTGTGAGAACAACGTCTAGGGAGTCCTGCCTAGGTCTGACCACAAACATAGTAAATCTAAGCTGTATGCGAAGAACAGTCTCTGCTCCAAGTTTAAATAAACAAAGCAGGTGACAAATAAGAGAACGGGCTGTCATATCGATACTGCCTAATGAGGGTGATGTAGGCAGGTGTCATTTCGTGGGTTTTACTGCATTACTGTGTTGTGATTCCCACTGTAACAATATCTGGGTATCTTTCTCAGGATATAGTTCTCATGGTATTTCTGTGCAAAAGAACTGTCTAGCTGTCCATTCATCCCTGCGAGCACTCCTGATTTATGGCAGCTAACTGTTCACATACTTCAAGAGCAAAACTTGTGTTGCTTACAGAAAAAAAGGCAGTATTTCTCTAAATGGTTGTTGAACCCTCCAGCAGCTATTGCTGTGCTTAAAGAGCAGCCTGGGTAGGAGTGTGTCTGGGCACACACAGGCTGGCTCTATTCACTAGGCAGTTATCTCACCTCCAATCCCTCTGTCTCTTTTTACTTCCTGCTATATTTACTATATAAATATATAAAGGTTATATGTAAATATAACAAAGGCTGCCCATCTGGTGCACTTTCTGGTGGGATTAAGGAGCCCTTTTCAGGGGCCCAATTGAGAGACTGACCTGTCCCATCCTCTGCTCTGCTCCTCTGCCAGGAAAGCATCAAAATATCTTCTAAAGGTGCTGCACTATGTATATTTTTGCAAGTGTATTTTTAATTAAATTTCAACTAAGAGTTAAAACATTTTTCCTCTTGAAATTTTGAGAAAAAGATTAAAGAGCATCTATTCCCATTATTGGGAAGACTCAGTCTCTCCTTCCAGCATCCTTCCTTTACTCTAGCATCTGAAAAGAGAATACCGACTTACTAGCTTGGGGATAAATATAACTTGGACAATATGCTGTCAACATGGGTCTTTACTTTTATCCATGCATCTATATTGCAGGTCAGTACAGATTAGTTTCCTATAGAAGCCTGGAGAGATTCAAGTTAATTGGATCATTCATGCAATTGGTTCTTCTCTTTTGATAAAGCTGCCTCTGAACATGTTAATGGCATTCATCGAGGGCAAAGCTAAAGAATCTATGAGGTGTGACATATGTTGATGGATGTCTCAGAAATCTCCTATGCTCACATTTGAAAGCATGTTTTCACCCAATACAATGTTTATATTTCACACAGCTTTTTTCATGGTATCTAAAATAGTAATTTTTATTTATACTGTTTCCAACAACAGCAAAAAGAAAAAATAGCAAAAAGGGGAAGAGTTTGTGGATACAGTTTATGAAAGGAGTAATCAGAACAAATTGGCAACATTATGAAAGCCTCATTACTTGGAATTCTTAAAACTAGATTAGTTAAAACCATAAAAACTATTCCTATTGGAAACGATTCTGCCCTCGTGGAGAGATGAACTAGTTGACCTAAGAGGTTGTTTTGATCTCTACCTTCCATAGTTTTATAAAAATAGCATGTGAGCTCATTTATATGTTTTCTGTTCCTGATGAGTGTAATCTGCTTTCTTTCAGCCACAGGAAGCCCAAATCAGCTGGTTTTCCTAACTGTTTAATTAACTATCACGGAACTTGGAGGCAAACCAGCGCTAGCTGATATGAAGGGTAGAAACAGTGGCAAGGAAAAGAGGAAGATTAGCTATTTAAATGACAATATAGAACGACAAAGAGGGATGCTGACAGGACTATGACTTGATTAAGATGGAGCTTTTCATTAATTTTCGTAGAGCAACTCTAATTGTTACAAAAACTGTATTCAGCAGTTTTCCATCATTTTAATTCCATTTCAAGTGAGTTTAATTTAATTTACCCAATGACGAATTTTTGGCCTTGAACAAGTTAATGAGTAGTCCAGTTTTTCCAAAGGGAAAAGTGGCTCTAGCCCCTGAGACATGGACTGATATTCATTTGTATGTTCGAAAGCCTCTGCATGTATGTTCCATGTGTAATTTCATACTATTCTATACATTTACTTCTAAAAACTCTGGCTGCCTGTTTAGCTCAAGATTACTGGAAAACATTACAATATCAATTTTGTGTTATAACTTCCCATTGGTGTTCATTGTTTCCCCAGCCAAGCCTTGCAGAAATAACAGGAACTACCAAATTCTCTGCAATGCTTAAATAAATGTCAGACAACGTCACGTTCTTAAATTGCTTCATGAAGTGCCAATATGAACCTAAGTTAAGCCTGAACC